>NC_069136.1:15083224-15263177 GCF_026914265.1 Mya arenaria
TGTTGAGTCATTTTAGTTGCTATTAGCAGCCACCCGCTGTGCTTTTATTTCTGCTCCCATTATCTGGAGTTCCTTTGATGATGCTTAATTAATATACTATAAACTGTCAGCAGCGGGTGTTTCTTATGTAATCAACTTATTTCTGACCTATTTATAACTTTTCTCAGCAGGGGTCGTTCAGTGCGTTTGTTTGATCAAAAATTTGATGGTCAGTAACACTTACTGGCAATGACATCATACCATTTATGTATTGCTCAACGTCAAGGTACTAAGTGACAGGCCGGGTCGAACTCGTATGGATGAAGGGAAAACGTAACACAAGCTTTGAATGAAAATAGGGCATTTATTAATGCCATAAAATTGTTTTTACGAAATATCGTAAAATAAAACATAAACTTGTGTCAATAGCATGTGTATAATAACATTTCCCGAAATACATATCTGGGTGGAAAAAAAATTCATTTATAACTTGAGAAACAGGTACTGTAATTTAAAATTAAAGATTTATAAAGCAAAGCGACTCATTTAATATTTTATTTAAATTGTTGTACTGTTATAATAATTTATTTGTGTTAAGAACTATAAGGCAAAACAAAGATTTGGTTAGGGTTAAAACAGGCATTTTTTATAAGGCTTGATTTAAGAATATTGATATAAGAACGTTATTTTCCATTGGCGAATAGCGTTTAAGAATTCCTGTATAAAACGTAAAAATGTTTAAACTACATATTAAAAAAGATGCACTCTTATTCACAAAGAAGATGTACCACAAGTATTAATACAATTGTTTTAATATTTTTTAAACCAATCGGTAGGGTCGCGCCTATATGTAGGTAGGGTTTGTAAGATTTGATTGAGTTTTTTTATGTGTCATTCTTTCTCTTCAGTATTTAAAATATGAAAAAAAGCAAACAGTTGCTTTCAATAATAATGAAAGTAAATGTTGTGCTTAGTTTGTTATTTATAGGGTGCAGGGGACAGAGCCTTGAATCCAAATTTCGAAATTATATTTGCAACTTTTAAGTGTCCAAAAAAAACAACTTTCTGAAATCCTTAAAAGATGCAGAGATCAGCTTCGTTTAAAAATTAAATTTGAACTCACTGACAGTATAAAATGACCAGATTATATAGAAAAATGTGCTTTCTATAAGCCATACATGAAAAGTTTAAAACCCATCATGTTAACCTTTCTCGATCACCAGAATGTTGATGATATGTGACTATACTCTGGATCAATCGCCAAGATTCGGAGAGCAAACAGAGACAATTTCAGCCAATCAGAGGCGTTTCACTGTATTCTATTAATAGATTTGCAGTCGGTAAACCTTGGCGATTGCCTATAGCCAATGAAAAAGAGCCTAACATAACACAAATAAAATTAGAACACCTGAAAGCAAGCGTGGCATGAGACGGCTTATCATACTTCATGAATGATGATTCACAACATGTGTACCGCATTTTGTACTAACACTGCGGAAAATGGTTGAATTTACGGGAAAGAACGGTCCCGTACATGGGTAGGTATAAAAGAGTGGCCGGACCGGACCAAATGCGGACCAACTGAAATCTCCGAACTGTTACGGAAGTCGTTCGGAAGTTGACCTAATTTCCCGACCAAATTAAAATACGCATTGCTATGTTTCATAGATATTTTATTATGTCAGTTTAAAATAATAATAATAATAATAATAATAATAATAATAATAATAATAATTATGATTATTATAATAATAATAATAATAATAATAATAATAATAATAATAATAATAATAATAATAATAAAAATAATAATAATAATAATGATTTAGTTAGATTGTGTGTTATTTTTCCTTAAATAAATTTTCTTCTATTTGTCTTAAAGCGTTACTATAATACTAACGCTTTAAGAAAAATAGAATTTTCGGCAGATTGCCAAATAGTTGAGATCATTATTGTGAGATATCTTAATGACAGAAATGAAGACATTGATGCCAAATTTAGCTGATTCACACTTAAATAAGTTAAAATTGTCAAACATGTAAGAGTGCAACTTGAAAGATAAGGCATCTTTATTGCAACTCCCTCATACCAATGGGTGGGTTAGGGTCAACCGCTATCAATGAAAATAAAGTTAGTAATGGGTAACAAATTATGAGAAAAGTAAGCTTACAATTAGAGCCGTTTTAAATACATTTAGGAATAAAAAAAATCTGGTTTGCTGCTTCTTAAATTGGACGGACGGACGGAATGACGGGCGGGCGGGCGGTCGGACGGGCGGGCGGTCTTAAGGATGGACGGACGACCAGACATGTTTTTGTCGTAAACATGTTATTTAACGGTTTCTTGCCAAAAAATAAAAAAAAATATTAACACACATATAAATATTCAATATGGTCACAACGATTCATGGCCTATATACAAATAAAAGACAATAGTATAAGTAAGTTAAATTAAAGAACAAAAAAAAGTTTCAATAAATGGAAAAAGATTCGTTTCAAATGCAAACTGAGATATATATTATATTAACTAATGAAGTATTAAGGGAGGCTATTTATAAATGACATAATACTTGAAAGATCTAAACGTTGTTATTTAGTAAGGAATTTCTTAACATAAATGCTTGATTTATTAATTTACTTAAGCTACTTAGTATGCTTACGTTTTTTGATAACAATAGTTTCGATAAACTTATACATACCTGGGTTTCTAATGTAATATATTTTTATCCTTTTTTTCTGAAGTCATTATTTACAGGACATGTTATGATTAAATGATATTCATCTTCTAAATCATTAGAGTTACATATAGTACAATAACGTTGGGCTCTATCTATTCTATTTCGGCCATATCGGCCGGTTTCAATATGCAGTTTATGAGATGATCAATAAGTTTTAATTCAGAACTTTCAATAACATGCAAACTTGAAATTAATATTTTTGTTCTTGATTTAAATAAATAATCAGTCTCTTTTCTTTTAAAACAGTAGCCTCTTATTTTAGATATGATCTCGGAAAGGATTTTATCATCATTCTTCAAAACAGTTGTCACAATTGTTTAAATTAGGTAGTTTAAATACTAGAATTAGTGAGATAAGGAAGCTGCCTTTTTATAGATTTATTTATATGTCATTACTTCAATTGATTTATAATTCGGTCATTAAAATTTCCACAGTCTGTCGAATTAATTAATAAAATTTAGAATGTGTGTGTTTTAGTTGTATTTCGTATAGTTTTATGACCCACTGGCCATGTGTTTTTATAAGCAAATGATCATGTCACTAATTGACATAACGCGTGCTGTCAGTCAAATTAGCCGGCCAATACCAGACTGACCAATCAGCGTCCAAATAAGGCGTGGCTTATCAGTTGCCCTTTGTTATCCGCCATGGTTAAGGCGCTTGGCATTTAAAGGGTAGTGCTTGGAAAAGTGGTGTACTCAGTACTGGTTCAACCCAGGAAAGTTGTATCCCGTGTATCGGTGCTTTACACCGAGCACGTTAAAGAACCAAGAGGTCTCTTCGCAAAGAGCTAGGGTAACACACCTGGATCTCTTGTATCTCACTCTGTTTCTTCAAGTCTTCCAAAGTCTGGATTTGACTGCGAATTGCTGTCATTCTATCTCATATCACTTATGGCATTAAAACACAATTTAACTCGTGATGGCGTCACGGCGGGGTCAAGCCATAATGCAGCCAATGGGCGCGGGCAGACTTTGATAAACTCAAATAAACAAACGACCTCCGACTATCTGCACTAGTGAGTGTGGCGGATCCGTGGTCTTGAGATAACACACTTGACTATCAATCCAGGGGTCACAGGTTCGATCCCCCGTCGCATCACTGACAAAAACTAATCGTCTTCCGGAAGGGACGTTAAATGGGGGTTCCGTGTGACAGTGCTATACACTAGTGCACGTTAAAGAACCAGTGTAGCTCTAACATTCAGGGTTACATTCTGTCTTTGCACAATGCTCCAAAAACCTAAAATGACTAACAATCTTAATGGAGCACTCGCCGAACGGGCAAGGCTCGAGTGCGAATATAAATAAGCTTACACACCCACTCAGTAATGAGTATGTCCGCCCTGTTAGCTCAATCGGTAGAGTGTAAAACTCTGAATCGGACAACCCGGGTTCGATTCCCGGGCGGACCAGGTCACTACTGTTGTGATTTGTTATGAAATCCTTTCGACGACAATTCGCACTGTACCACTGCCCCTGGCATGTACAGAAGTTGTCAGTTCCTTGCAGAGGTGAAGGCACCTAGTACTGGTTCTGCCCAGGAGTGTTGTGCGGTGGTTGAACTGTCTCTCTGGGACCCTTAAATGTGCTCACGCCGGGACCCGGAGTATAAACTACTAACACCATCACCACCTTCAGTATTGAGTGAGCTCAATCGATAGAGCGTTGGTAAAAATATAATATAAAGATAAATATCAGATAAAAACAAATCTGGCTTCTTAAAAATAATAACATCCAATTAGAAAACTTGAAATTAATTTCGATTTCAATAATCTGTTTTTAATTAGCAATCGGTCTCTAATCTTAGATATGATTGTATTTTATCAGCATTCATCAAAGCAGGTGTTACAATTTATATAATAATGTTTGAATATATTATTTGTTCATTCATACATTAATTCATTCATACATTAATTCATGCATACATCAATTCATGCATACATCAATTCATGCATACATCAATTCACACTCACTCACTCACTCACTCACTCACTCACTCACTCACTCACTCACTCACTCACTCACTCACTCACTCACTCACTCACTCACTCACTCACTCACTCACTCACTCACTCACTCACTCACTCACTCACTCACTCACTCACTCACTCACTCACTCACTCACTCACTCACTCACTCACTCACTCACTCACTCACTCACTCACTCACTCACTCACTCACTCACTCACTCACTCACTCACTCACTCACTCACTCACTCACTCACTCACTCACTCACTCACTCACTCACTCACTCACTCACTCACTCACTCACTCACTCTAATAAATGCATATCATATCATATATGTTGTCCAATGTAACACCACAGTAACAGCCAAGTCTTATTTTTTTATCATAAAGATGTCGCTTTAATTTCATCATAGGCTGTTAAAACCCCAAAAATCATTTACAATTTCTACAAAACGTGACTCTTACTTACGCATTCCTGTTTGTCGGCGTAACACGGAAAAATGTATACTAGTCAATGGTATAAAATTTGTTCATGTCATAAATGCTGTCAAATGAAACAAGAATTAACCTTACTTGATTACAAAATTCAAAACTTTTTTATAACATGGGCGTACGGGAAAGAGTGCATTTCCGTATATCCATAGGGTACGGGAATTGTAACTTTTCCGTACACTCAGCGTGTACGGGAACTTGTATATGTCCGTACATCCGTAATATACGGGAAATGTACACGCCCGTATATTTTTCGTGTACAGGAATGGTATAAACCCGTACGCTCAACGTGTACGGAAGAGCATAAATTCCCGTACACTCAACATGTACGGAGACCATATATGTCCATCCGCTCAAGATATACCGAGATGTATGGTGCCGTACATTCATCAAAATTTTGTTAGTACCAGTCGTACATCAACCCTACCAGCATTGTCGATTTTTATAATTTATTATTATAAACATGTCGCTTTAATTTCATCAAAGGTTGTTAAAACCCACCAAAAGCATAACATTTCCTACACAACGGGACCCTTACTAACACATTGCGGTTTCCCTGCGTAACACGGAACAATGTATACCAGTGTATGATTTAAATTTTGTTCATATCATGTATGCTGTCAAATATAACACCAAATTACCAGACTTTATTACAAAATTCAAAACCTTTATAACATGTGTGTACGTGAAAGGGTACATTACCGTATACCCATAATGTACAGGAAGTGTTACTATTCCATACACTCAGTGTGCACGGGAACTGGTTTATTTCCGAACATCGTATATTCATCGTGTACGGGAAGAGTGTAATCTCATACTCTCAAAGTGTACGGAATAGCATAAATTCCCGTATTTTCAACATGTATGGAGACCGTTCATGCCCGTACACTCAAGATATACGGAGATGTACCGATTCATCCATCAAAATAGTATAAGTACTATCCCATTAAAGCATTAAATTTTCTACAAAGGTAATTTTTACTGACACCATCCTGTTTTTTTACGAAACAGTGATATGTTTAAGTCAATGGTATAAATGACTTTCATATTATATGTGCTTTCAAATCAAACCCCCAAAGACCTAAATTGGCTACAGAATTCATTGTTTTTTGTTACAAAACGAATGTACGGGTTAGTACACGCCCGTACATCGAATCCCGTATACTCAAGATGTGCGAGTTTTATGAATATACGAATCCGAACACTCCCGTATACTCAACATCCCGTACACTTACCGTACAAATTGAATGTACGGGTTTCAGTACATTCTCGTATATTAAACCATTTTCCGCAGTGTAACATCTTCAATCCGTTAAAGTTAGTCCAATATAGCCAAGAGACATTCGGAGCTCCTCGGCCATTTTTATCGAAAAAGATTTACGTTATTCTGCTCAATCGTTTAAGACATTCGAGAGGACAATGAGAGGGAAATACTTATGATTAACACCTTTATTGTTTAAGGGATTTTCATAAGTAACTAAGCTTGATTGGTTATAATTTGGCGATTATCTCGTAATTACTTTTTAATATCAAATATGTATTTCTAGAAATGGAACTTGATTTTGATATTTTAAATATTTATTTTTAATAACTCCGTCAGAGTGAATGTAAACAGTTAATTGTGTCAAAGTCAATTTAAAGAACACCCGCACAATATTGTGCCGTATAGTTCCGAAAAAAATACAATAATATTGACCTTGAGTGTTCATTGTATTGACTTCTGCCTAGTTTAAGGAATATTTGCCATGATAATCCACTGCCGTGCATCTTCTCAATATTACACTGGTGTCACAGTAGGAGCCATTTCCTGTGTATTTGTTAATTGGCTCAGGGCCTTTTAGGTTGACACTTTTCGAGTAGATTATCCTACTAATACATATAAACAATATACATAGCTATAAATGAATTAATTGAATAAACCAAAATAAATATGACTGATAAGCTTTTAAACAGTGATATAGCATTTATATTTAAACCCATATTAAATGCATGATCACCATTGTTATATCCAAATTGTGAAGCATCCTTTGTTAAAATATATTGGTGGGCTATTATATATAACATCACTCTTGTTCTTATTCAAAGGCATTGTATGAATACTGTTATTATCGTTTGAAAGCAACAACAACAAAAGATGAAAAGTCCAATTCTATAATAAAACCTTTATAACTGCACGGCTGGATTCCCAGATCGGAGAACTGCTAAGCAGCACAAGGCCATTAAGATAACTTTCGTTATGACTTTGTATTAATATTTTCGTGTATATGCTTATGGGTGTGTGCGTGTGCGCGCGCGTGCGTGCGTGCATGTAAGTGTGTTTGCGTTTATTCATCGGTTCTGTATAGTGTGACTTTTTGAATTGCTATTCGTAAATATGGTTGGCATTATTTTACTTTGTACTGTGATGATAAGAAATGTTACTGTGTCTCAAGCATTTAATGATTTTTGCCTATCAATTATATAGTTAATATGTTTTCATGAACAAGTTTAAAAATTATAAAAGGGTCATACAAGAATAAATTAAATCAGTAGGGTACTTATTTAATAAAACAAGAAAGGATTTTTTTCAAGAAGGACATTTGCAGATACAAAGTCACACGGTGCAAGATTTCTCCTCGTATGCGACCGCGCACCCCGGTTGAGTAGTGCAGCTTCACCGAGCCCGAGCCACACTGTCTTAGCGGCACGTGCATTTGACCAGCTTGTGGTATTAGCTGACATAACTGCGAGTCGCTGTTGAAGTGCAGACAAAGTTTTATCGTTCAAATGACTCAAATCAAATTAAGATGTTAAAAGTTGGTTCTTTATTAATTCCCCTTTTACGTTTAATTGTCACGTTCGGCTATTGATATAATATACCAATATTATTTAATAGAAGAAGAAGTACAAAGATCCTAGTTAATTCTCTTAAGTGTTTCCATTACAAAGGGTCTTTTCCTGTATATGTCAAATTTGGGAGTAGTCGGTCCCTGCTAAAATTAAAATGAAATATGGAATCATTGTTGTGACTCGGAGACCTATGCATATCCCTGATTAGAAATAAGAGATGTCTAGTTGGTTTGGTTTTGGCTATTTTAAATGCAAAACAGGCATTGCCTTTTGAAGCACACAGTAGTTAACTATAAATGTCAATATATGAGCATACTTTCTTAACATGCACTAGTTCACAAAGCCAAAAGTAACGCCGAATCATTGATATCCTCATTAACATTGTTATTATTTATGGCCTTTCTCAACAAAATGTTTGCATTGGTGGGCCGCTCATGAAAAAAAAACCTGCCGTAATCAAAATTTTACCAAATCAGCTAAATCAGTAAAATCTTTTTTTTTTCTGACTCCTATTTGTATTCCTATAAACAGCTGAAATAAAAAAAACAATTATATACTATTGTATTATAGTAAATATATATTATTATATTCATAGTAAAAACGCAGCAGCTAGCTGCCAGCAGCACAGCAGCTAGCTGCTGTTGCTGCTAGCAGCTTGCTGCTATGCTGCTGTGCTGCTAACTTCACTCACATTTTACTAAGTGCATACGATATGGCATCGAAACATAAATTTAATACAGAGGAAAACCTCTTGACAAAGTGCATACGATACTGTATCATCAATAGCATATTATATTTCCTTATAAAATATGTTATTTAGAAACAGAAGGCATAAATTCGGATTCCTTAAGTACGACATAACCCGAAAATAAACCGAGATATCAGAGTTCGACGTAACGGATTTCGACTCTTTTTAATAATTATATTTGAGCAATATATTTTACGTTGGAACCAAAAGCGATCTTGTAGTTTCAAGGTAATATTTTTCCCGTAATAAATTTATCAATCAAACATGCGGTTTGTTTTCAGGAGCGTTTTACGATGTCACTGGTGGTTATATTCTACCGTTCACCGTCGCCGGAGCGGAGTATGCACTCAGTGGATTCCTTGTCTTTTACATGCCATTTTTCTTAAAACGTTTCAAAATTAAAATAAATAGTATATATCATAATTGACTTCCGTTATTTATCTTATTCAATAGCATGCTTACGTATCGCAGACGGTGAAGAAAGTGTAGGAGAACGATGATTAGGAAAAAATTAATAAGTTATGAGGAGTATGAGAATGGTAAAAGGAAGGCGTGGGAAATGAAATAAGACACTGTGAAGGAAGTTCGGAGCAAAATTTATGGAAGGGAATATAATTAGCATAAAAGGAAGAAAGTTGGGAGAGAATTTGGTGGAGAGAAAATACCGTTCGGAAAAGAAAGTAAGGAAAAACAATGTTAAAAGAAACAATGTAGGTTTGAGAAAAAACACCGAGTTGCGTGATGAAAAATAATAAGGTGCGGGAAAGGAAGCGGAGAGAAACGTTGTGATATATATATATCTATATATATATATATATATATATATATATATATCACAACGTTTCTCTCCGTGTATAAATATATATATATATATATATATATATATATATATATATATATATATATATATATATATTGTACAAGAACAGAGGATGGAGAAATAGTGGATGAGGAAATAGTGTATAGGGGGAGGTGAGAGGGAACGAATAGGAAATGGAAATATGGTACGACGAATAGAGGGTGAAAAGGGTCAAACAGACAATGCGATGTGTGAGCTAGGGAGTGGAGAAAGAAAGAGATGAAGATTAAATAATGTTCTTGGAATACAAATGGAAACGTGGTTGGTAAAATAAGGCACAAGGAAGGACTATTGGGGGAAGGGTTGGCAAAGAAATATGGAGGATGTTTGGATAGAGACGGAGGAAAAAGTTATGAAAACAGGTCCAAGAAAGGAAGTGTCAAGGGAACATGTGTGAGAGGAAATAAAAGAAAGAAAGGGTGAAAGTGGAAATAAGGAGATTAATCGGAGATATCGCACGGCAGGCATTGTCAACTTTTGGACTTGTCATGGTATCGATGATCTATATCGCTCTATTAGCTCCGTGCAGAACTGGCGTATACATAGGCTGGTTTAGCAGTTAGTTTTCGTTGAACGATTGGCTAAATTTCGGCAGATAGGCGAAATGGAATCAATTAAAGTCAATTGTTTTATTTAATTCTTAGTCTTTATTAATAGAAGACAGGTAAAAAATATTTGTCGATTTAAGTCTTTGCCGACATTTAGTACATTTGTTTATATCCTCTCTAAAACTAACGCATATTGCTTAATTTTGTTTTCAAAATGTGTTTAACTGTTTATGCCATGTGCCTCGGCCAGACCATTCAATAAGCATTTTACATTAATATTGAATCTAAACGTAAGCAAAATGTCTTAAACATGTCCCCTCTTAACAGTCTACAAATGTATAACTCATAATAAGGACGTCGTCTGAAAGAGCAAGAGATTTCCTAACATATATGTAAGAATTAAACTTATCAGTTGATTTACGCATTCGTGAGAGAAAGTTAACTACTTTTCCACATATAACTCTATAGGAGCCTTCCGGAGACACCATATTTTTTCAAAAAAAATGGCAATGTGTCTGAAACATTTTGCGCCGCTTATTCGGCGGGGCCCACGCGTTGCCCTTTGAAGTTTTCTCGACAACAATCGCGTATGTAAACTGAAAGGTAATGAAAATGCTGCGGACGCATTACGCGTCCCTGCCTGCTCTTTGACGTTCTTTTGCCGATTTTTTTCCAGCTTTGGAAGTGTCGTCCAAAATCGAACTGGATCCCTAAGGTGAATGCTGCGGTGGCTCGTGCGGTACCAGGGCGTGCGATGCTGTCTACATTAAATGTAGAAGACTAAGGTACTTGCATGATAACCATGGTACAAAATCGGTGGTCGTGATATTTTGTAAACTTTGGCTCGTAGAAGCGCCTTATCGATTGATATGTGACCGGTTTTTTTTAAGGGGATCATCTTTCTTTTTTTTATTTTAACACGTTAAAACAATTCCAATCAATGCCACTTTATGCAGTTGTCTTTCATAATCAACTAGCGCATGTTTTTACTTTAATAATCAAAACAAAACAAAACATATAATTTGTGCAAAGATAATTTTAATGTTTACAATATTTTGGCGCTTTTAACTGGGTAATTGGTGGTCACGTACCTATTAAATGCAGTCAAAAGAGTGGGATAGAAGAGGCTGAGGAGGGAGTAGGCGAGAAATAAAGATAGAAGAGGGTGGATAGAAGAGAGGAGAAAGGGGGTAGAGCAAGAGGGGGTAGAAGAGGAGATATAAAATAAACAGAAACCAACAGAGAGGAAGGATAGAAGAGGATTGCGAACATTTAACTTTTAAAATCCTACTCACGTCTTAATTATTTTTTTCGCGTCTGAAATTGAGCTTCTACATAAAAAAATATATGAATATCAGATTCAAATTTAATATTGCATACTTATATTTCAGGAAAATATAGAGTGTTCATTAAAAGAGTGAAATTCGAAATATTTCAACTAAAGGACTCTTTTATAAAATGTATATTTCTGCGTTGGTCTCTTCTTCATTTTTAATTCAACAAATCTGACCGTTATTTTTCATTTATTAATCAATGAACTTGATATTTTGTGCACTATAGTTTCGTTCGAGTATGAAATTGAGCTGTTCGTTGCTGACGTTCCCCACACGCTTTTATATGCAATAAAAATAACATGGCCTGATGAAATCGTATTAACTTTACACTGAAACTATTTAGTTTCACATTATTTAGACACAAGAAGTCCGGCCCTAGCAATAGAATAAACTATTTATGAAATTATTCCGACCATTTTCGACGCTTATCATACCGAATCCTTTGAATTCTTTTTTGTTTGTGTATGTCTATATGAACAACCTGAAATGACAATTTGTCATAAAAAAAAACAAAAACATGAACAGTTGTTGTGTTGTTGTTTTTTCTAAAATTACGCAAACACATATGTCACGGTAACGGTCCGCTGCAGGCGGCGACTGTGCGTTCATAGCATAACATTCCTCACGTTCGTTCATAGTACGTATGTTTACTTGGTTGATAATATGCAATTTAGCAAAGCCCGGGCTCTGTGTGGATTGAGAATTTACTGTATATAAAGACGAGCGGACCCCTTCAGAGTCGAGCATGCTTTTCTCTGAAGTGATCTGTTGGGCGTGTTTGACTTCGCACGTTACACGTGGAACAATTTTAGAATTAACTTCTTTTTTATGAAATACACTGTCGTACATTTGTTATGTAAGAAATCAAATCTATATATGTATGCATTTCACTCGTTTGCCTTTGTGATATTTATCATATGTTATTACCTCATTTAACCATGTTTGTATTGGAATGAGTGAAATAAAGGAAACTTGACTTTCTGAATTACATTATTACATTGAAAAAATCTAGTGACATTAACGCCCATAAATCATCAGTTAATGTTATTTTGACTACGCAAATGGCAGGTTTAAGCTTGTCTTTTATAGCTACCATTTGTATGGGGGGTAATTCAATCAAGGTCCTTGTTTTCCAAAAAGAGTGTTCTTTAACCGAGCACTCTACGGCACAGTGTTCGAAGGTTAATGACGTCATTCCATGTCGCCATCTTAGTTGCAGAAAACATTTTCTGTCGTCAATTAACAACATAATATTGCAATCTTGGATCCGCCACCACCACCAGCGATGGGCCGTTCACGAAGCAGAAGTCAGTCTACTAGTCGTGTCAGTAAATCTTCCTCAAAACATCGGTCCAAACACAAGAAACGCCGTTCTAGGTCACGATCAGCCTCTCGGGACAAAGTCAGGCGAAGTCGTGTTCGGTCAAGATCGCGCGATCGTGAAAGGAAAAGAGCAAGGTATGGTTATTTGTGGACAAATTGTTTATTTATGTTACATTGTATGAGACCATAGAATGTATTAAAGAGATTGTTTATACACAAACAATACTGAAAAAATATGTATAATTCTTGTCATTTTGGAAAATTATTTTGTTTTGTGGTCAAAATAAACATGAGTTTTGTGTATTTCCCACTTGTTGTTGTTGTCTGGTAGTTTTCTCTGATTTCTTTTTAGCACTCCTATCCCACTTAAAAAAGTTGGAATTTAAGAAGACCCTGTTTAATGTCATAGAAAACCCATGCAGTATTTTTTTCAACAGAATTCAGCAGTTGACAATCTGGTCTGATTTTTAACTACTTTCCAATTGAAAACCTGCTCAAAATGGTTGTTACTCATGTGTTTCTCAGGGTTCCCGCTGGCAATCGCCATTTGCAACAAAATCGCAAAAGTGGCGACAACTTTTCATATTTGGCGAATTTATGGAGACAACGACGGGGCTGTCGGACAGACACGTGATATGCAAATTTCGTAATGATGTTTACTCACAAAAAATAGATTTACTTTGGGTTTTGTCGCAATTTGTAATTGCTATAAATGCAGCATTTTTGGGGGTTAAAAAGTGTCAAAAAGATTAACAGAAGTCATTGGGTATGCTTACAAATGAATAGAACTACATCCCATTTGATAAGGCTTCCAATAAGTTGGCTGGAGTAAAGAGTAGACACTATTTTTATAAGGACAGTACGGGCTCAGTTTGACAATGTATATTTCTTTGAGTTTCCATTTATTTTAAATTTATCTCATAATTTCATAATATTCTTTAATTCTATGACACTATTGTATGCAGTCATTAGACTGAAATCAACATATTGATGTATATGTCGCATTTTGGCAATATATTCATATTTTTTTATTGATATACTTGTCCATATATTTTTTCAATAGAATAACAATTTGCTAATATCTTGTGCTTCATGTACAACAATATTATCTTATGTTCTGCACAACAATGTGCTAATTAAATGCAATTTAAGGCTCTTAGTATGCTTTAACCCAATGAGCTTCTGGGGGCTTTGCCCCTTTTGAACCCCCACAAGGGCGCTGCCCTGGGTCCGTAAGGGGGCCTTTCACGGCCCCTTAACCCCCGCGAAAAAGTGGCGACAACTTTTAACAACCCAGGGGGAACCCTGGTTTCTGTGCATGTAAAGACATTTTTGCACTCAAAATCTGATTTTGTCGTTAGGCGTAAAAAAAAAATTGTGTGTTTCCGGTTACCCGGCCGTGTCTGTTCCGCGCCCGCCGACTGTAATTTTTTTATCCTACCCAAATATTCCTCAATGTCGTCAGACGCTTTAAACGTGTATTTTATTCATCCCGGAAAAATCGATAGAGCGTCTGAGCGCACTGAGTAGGAGTAAGCAGGCGACAGATAATGGCGTCTGCTATTCTGTCACTCAACATAAAGAAATGTCCCCATTACGGGGGCATTCGATGCTTAAGAAGTGTAAACCAAAGCCACCAAATAGGGCAGATTTGGCGAGAGTACCACCCCACTGGAAAGATCGTCAAAGCAGTGTCGATCACTGGCACTCGGCATGACGAAAAGGTAAAATAAAAACTGTACTGGTCGGCGTTCCAGTGGCGGCTGTTGGCATTCTACAGTACACTCCACGCGGAAATACCACTTTCCGTTTTCCTCGGCGGATTTTGGTCATCGCGGACACAACATCCAATTGATCATAATCCTCTTTCCTCGGCGTTTTTACTCGTTCACCCACCGAGGATGATCAGTGGACCGTATAATTACAATCGCCGCGTTACTCGGAGGTAAAAACACCGCGAAACTCGGAGGAAAACCGATAAGAATCTCCCACTGTATCTAATTTTGTTTAATTTATTTGATATTTTTAGCTACACCCGTAATAATTTATAAAAATAATTTATTTCGCGTACCTAATTTTCGGACATCCAAAGGACATCAATCGTAACTTTCACACTTACCAAGTTTCACAGACGAAGATTATCTATCTATCTATCTACCTAACCGTTTACACCACTGTTGACAAGTTAATTAGTAAATACCCATCCTAAACGATGTATTGCATGTAGAAAGAGGAAGTGTGAAATATTTATTGGAGGATTAAATAAACAACAAGGGCAATCAAGGGTTTAAGAAAACAAAGACATGACATTTTTTGTAAAACGATCTGCCAATAATAGACTGTAAGAAGCAATTATGTAGAGTTAAACTTATTGAATCATCAATAAAAGTCAACACATTCAGTGATATAGGTAACTAATTAATGTGATGAATTAAAGTTGGAAATGCAATACTTAAGTTACATTCAAAAACACCACTCAGACACATTAATCCTGCATAACAATATACATGCTCTCCATGAGATCCTCGTGGGTAAAACTGTGAGTTATGTGGCGTCACACAGTGTGACTGTTTGATCTGAAGCCGATAGAATGTGTTATTCATTTCAATGCATGTATAAAATGGTGTTTAATGGGATTTTAATTAACTTGACGAAGGATTTACACTTATATGCGTAATAAATAAGTTTAGAACCATTGATAACTACGGATAAATTAATAAGTGTTAATAAATGGTAAAATGCAAATTAAGAAATAATGACCGAAAAATATTCACACTTACAAAGTTCTCAACACCTTCATTACTCCAATCTAATTAAGTTCTCAACACCTTAATTAAGTAAAAGAAAGATGACAATAACAAACACAAACGCACGCTATGGTATATCTTTTAATTACATAATGTGAAAAACAACAGTTGTTTGACGATGCTGATGAAAATTTACAATAATTGTTTTTAAAAAGAAACTTACTGTACTTTTAAAATTAATTATCTAATTATTTAATACTGCTATAACAGAAGCAATACTGTATTAGCTATGCATAAAACGCGGAGTTCCGCGATTAGGTCAATAAATCGATACGAACACCGGCGCTATTGGCAATAAAACCCTCCATAGAAACGGTGCAACTCGGCGAAATTTAGCGAGGAAAAAGGTTGCGTACTCGGCGGAAATCCGCGATAAATTAAAAACGCCTCCGAGTCACCGAGGAAAGTGGTAGTTCCGCGTGGAGTGTACTGTATATGTAAACGAATTATTTTTTCATGATATTTTATGCGGCAATTCTGAACTTCTGTACGTTTTTCTGCAAAACAAAAACAAAAACCTAACAAAAACCGAGTTGTTATTGACAAGAAAAATGCCAACGGCCGCAACTGGTACGCGGATGTCACTGGTCCCCGACCAGTAGACATCATTTGAAATTCAGTTGACAGCTGGATTTTTTTTTATGACATGCACCAGAAAGAAAAACTTAATAGATGTGTGACACAGAGGTGAGTGTTTTTATGTATCATCTATCGAATAGAGAGGGTGAGGTGTTTTCATTAGGATAAATGAACCACCTATCCCCACCCCCTCTCAAAACTTCTGCCTTATCCCCAACTTTCAATTGGTCTGTTTAAAAAAAAGAGAAAAACACTTAAATATAGAGAGACCCATGCCCAATTTTTTTTTAGGTGAGAACTTGTTTTTTTCTGCTGTAATTTTCAGAGAAGTAGAATCTATATACATACTTTAACATATTGGTTTCCTAAATCCATGCTGTTATTTCTTTAATGCTTAATGCATGGCAAACAGTGTAGACCCATTTTTAAGGTCTATTCTGTTTTTAGCTAGGCAGAATTTTATTTTCTACCCCTGGAAATTAGAAGGACCTGATCAAATGTAATTGAGAGATATTCATTGGTTTAGATTTTCAATGCAATAAGTGTTTTCTCATGACATAGCTTTATATATAAATATATTCTGCTCAGGAACTTATGAGTATCAATGTGCATTGTATTTTTAAGAGACTTGAAAAATACCACAGTTATTTTCATGGAAAAATGTATGTTCCACAAATATTTTAAAAGTCCACAATTGGTTCAATATATGCATGTCAATGTTATGATCATTTTTCAGGGCGAGGCTGAAATGGAGCTAGAAGAATCTTTACGTGTGGAAGATGTGCTGGGTTTCAACATAAAATACATCACATTTGTATGTAAGCCTGATGCAGAATTGGAAGAGTTCCACCAGGTTCTTCAGGCAACTACAACAAAGACGCTCAATGCTTTTGGTTTATTGATAGTAATAAAGAAACAAAGAAATAAAAATACAAGTTGTTTGTTTTTAATATTGATCTTTTAGCAAGAAAAATGACAGGATAATAGTACTAATTTGGTGTTTCCACAGACGTCCTAACAGAAACTGACAAACATAAACATGTGCAGCATCTTGTTTCCTTTGGTTTGCTGTAATTGGTTGTATGGGTCTTCATTTAAATATTGTACATGTATGGTCCTGAAAGTGCACCAATTAAATTATTATAATGTTATAAAATATTCAAAACATCGAAAAATGGCATCTTTAATGGCATCATATAGTAGTTGTCAAAGATACCAATATACCAAATATGTGACGGTATAAAAAAAAAAAAAAAAAAAAAGCCTGCCTACCGTCCCTATTTTTTTTGATCATGTAACCTGAAACACACATATATTTTTTTTTGGCCTTAATAAGAGTACAAAACATTTGAGATATTTAAAACTCACATAACTTTTTAATTCCTTCTAAGCTGTAAAACTGCTGTTGTTTACTGAATACTATAATGCACCAGTCATTTGTAACCACGGCCCCCCAGGTCCGGGGGTATACTGGGGTTAGCCGGAGGAAAGGGCCGTGTTTTTACTTTCCAGGTGCCCCCTCAGGGCCGGATGACCGCGGTGGTTTTGTCATAGCACCAAATTTAGCGGAAATTGGGCCTTATATAGAGTCCCTGGGATGCGGGGGCATTTGGCCGGGGTTTAACCATCAGTTCGTCTCCGCAGGGTGGGATTTTACACGGGGTTTGCTAGACCGAAAGTCCCGGCTATTCCCCGGACCTGGGGGGGGGGGGCTGTGGTTACAATTGACTGGTGTATAATCCTTTGACTATGAAACTTATTTTTGCATTAAACATGTATTATTCAGTACGAAAAACTGAAAATTAATATTATAGAGAGAACAACAATGGTGCACTCCAAAGAAATTCAGATAGTAAGGAAAGAATGAAATATTTTTGAGCCGAAAAATGGTGATTTTTTTTTAATTTGGAGGCTTTTTGACAAGGGGAAAGGCATGATATTTTTCCCCAAAATTAGCCTTTTATTAGTGTATTTAATGAGCTCTTACATTTTCAGAAACAAATATTTTTCCTGCCATCGCCAAATATCAATTGATGCTTTCAAAAATTTGCAAAGAATTCTCTTTCTGCGTTTTAGGCGACGTTCAGCATCTTCAAGCACCTCCAGCAGTGATGATGATCTCATTCTCAGGGCAAAACGTAGAGAGGAAGAGGAAAAGAAGCTGGAAATGGAACGCCAAAGATTACAGTACTGAATTTTTTATCCTAAAGAATCAGAGAAAAGTCCACTGAATGATCAAGAGCCTGAATGGTTATTTAGTGTTAATTTTTTCGCCTTTGGCATTGGCGTAAAACTTCAATTGTGCTTAAACTTGACTCAAGGAAACATTGAATAGTTTATTTCTACACATGGTACACATCCTCCAACAAAAGTATTAATCCTGTTCAAAATATACTGAGATAACCTTGCACTTTTAAACAGTAACAAATTATCTGATTTTTTTATGCATATTTCATATTAACATGATCAATTTGCAGGAGGCAAAAGGAGCTAGAAGAGAAGCTTATAGAGGAAGAAGTTGCCAGGAGAGTTGAAGAGCTGGTCGCTAAAAGAGTTTCTGAGGAACTAGAGAAACGCAAAGATGAGATCGAGGAAGAGGTGAAACGTCGTGTGGAGGAAGCAAAACAAATCATGGAGAAGCAGATGTTGAAGGAGTTGGAAATGCAGCGACAGAGGGAGATCGACTCGCAGAAAAGAAAAGAGGTAAAACAGTCATTTTGGTTATCATTGGTTACCCTCGTCATTTGTACATGTACATTTGTACAACATACTCATTACCTCAGCCTCCTGGCAATGCTCTCATTGCTGAAAAAGAGGTGGTTGTGGAATACAGATGGACACACAGGCTTTGCAGTTGGCTTGTCCCTATTATTAAAAGTAAAAAAAACAACATATGTCCAAATAGGCTTTTCAACTCTCTTCGAAATTATGAAATTGAGCAATCCCTAATTCCTACACAAGCGCTTGGAATTTTCAAAATCAACAAGAACCTGCTTGTAACTCCTGAATTTGAGCAAGCCTGGAAAGCATTATAACAGGATAAGGCTTGTGCTTATTTCGACCACTGCCAAATGAAATCTTCAGTTTTCTTTTTCATTTGCAAATACATGAAGGCGTTTTTGAGCATTCAGTGGATAAAGTATGTGCTGCTCTTCCATTTGTTACAAGCCCTTTACTGCTTCAAAGCTTTTGTGTCTTTTTCTCCAATTTAATAATAATAGGAATTATATTCATTTTTCTTCAAACATGGATAAGGAAATTGAAGAAACTGTGGCAGTGTTTTGAAATTTCTATGATTGGAAAATAAATTTATGGTTGAAGTTTTCAATTTGAAATATAAAAACGAAAAACTTACACAATGAAGCATTTAGCCATTTTGAGACACTTCAAGGCAATAAAACAATTTCCTGGGGAAGGCCCTGATGTCTGACTTTGATGAACTAGCCTAAATCTTAAAATACTAACCCTTGTAACTTTTGGAACAAGCCAGGCTATGTTGAAATTATTGTTGATCAAACCCAGTAATTATCCATTTACTTTTTATGTATGTTGAAAAATTTACTCTGTCAAGTTCAGATAACCCACTGCCATAGTTTTCATAGTTAAGCCGCTGTATTACAAGATAATCATTACTACATGGAACTCTAGTGTATTTGTTTTATTCTTTAGTCTTATAACTAATCATGGCTCAAATCACACAAAAAATATCATCCTGCATAAATTTTTCAAATTATGTTCTGATCATTGAATGCACACTAGTCATAATATTGTATTGAAGAGTGTCCCTTGGAATTCTTTTTTTGTGACAAATAATGAATCTGACTGGTTTGATGGTCAGATTTGTGTAGTATTTTGATGTGCACTGTAGAATTTACAAGTTTTATCTGTAAAAAAAAAAGAGCATCAAAAAATAATTGTTGTGAAATTTTCATTTATTTGAAAAGCAACTTCCCTTTTTATTTCAACTATATATAACTCCCTGTAAGCTGTAATGACTGTTTCTGCTGTTTTTAACATAAATATTTTGTTTTTACCAAAAAGTTGCACCCGTTTTACATGTTTGACCTGAATATAGTAAGTACCTGTTATATATTACTCTTATTATTGAAGCAAGTTAACATCTGAAGTCATGACCATTCTGTGCTGAAAAAGACATTTGTAAATCATTGTTTTCTTGATTAATAACAAAATAAAAAGTTTTCATTGGCGTGGATGGTTTTGCTTCAGTTGTTTACAAACAGAAACTGATTAACAGTTTACACACATTTTAGCAGATTACATTGAAGAGTTGTGCAATTTAAATTGTTTTTTTTAAATTAAAACAAAACAAAAACTCAACATTAAATGTTAACCTTAAAAATACAACAACAATGTGGCATACACAATGGGCTGTATACCAAAAAATCATTATAACACATCATTGTTCAAGTCTGCTAGAAATGTGGACTGTTATTCAGTGTATTGAACGAACATGAATTGTTCTAACCATAGGCTAATGATTACTTTTCCAGGGTAGTGTAGATATTGTTGTTTATTTGTTTCAAATAACAGATGAAAAGATTCAAATTTATTGTAGGTGCCCATTGATAATTGAAAATTGGAAAACACTTTGCATGGAAAGTGTTTGCAAGTATTTTATTTTCACAAACCTTCACACCAAGTCTGTATGTCTGTCTCTGTGATAAATAAGTAATGCTTCGAAACATTAACGAAAAATATTTTGGCATTGATCGATGTAGCACATTGTGTCGCATGCCGAAATAAAATGAAGGAAATCAGTGCGGTACGCCATAGAGCAGGGACACACATCTTTTCATAGGTAAAGTCGGCAGATTGGTAAAGTACATCCGGGGGCTGTCCATCCAGATATACATATATATCTTAATATTTACTGTCATGCTTTTTATAGAAAACAATATTTAATCTTTATCTGATGGACAAGGTGAGTATATGCTCATGAAATAAAAAGAATAGTCATGTCTCGCATGATTATTCTTGCCCTTTCATTTAATATCCCCATTTTAAACAGTTTTTTTCTCCTCCATTATAAACTAACTTGTGTTTCTTTGCTTTATCAATGCTATAAATCTACATGTAATGTTTTATAATATATAAGTTTAAGATATAGAGAAGTTATACAATGAATCAAGTGCCTCAATGAAACCCCACACATGTATAAATAAATCCAAAAGCAAAATAAAACTGTGTGTGTTTCATCGAAGACTTAATGCTTGTAAAAATCCAAACTGTGATACGATCAATCATCGGAATTTGCGCGTGTGTACATGTATGTTTGTGTAGGTATGTGGTAATATTGGCCCCCGATATCACTGTTCCCTATTTTTTAGGAGGATGAGCGACAAAAGCGTCTGGATCTGGAGCGTATCATGGAGGAGAACAACAAAAAGATGGAGGAAGCTCAGCGGAAATTGGTAAGATACTTTAAGTGAACTTTTACTGTAAGTCAGTGTTATTTCAAAGAATTGCTTAAACTTGTAGCTGGTCCTAGGCGTAAAAAATATTTTGGTTCGAATAACCAGACCCTACATATGAAATATACAAAGACTCTACCCTTTTTATTGTCCGCTGGTAAAATAATGAAAAAAAAGATACTTCAGAAACACCAATAAATGAATAAATAGCAAAAAAAAACACATTTTCTAAACAAACAAGACTAAGAATATAAATAAATTTGGGTAATTTACTTTTCACAATTATCTTCTCAAGTATTAGTGGTCATGAGTAAACAGTGATAATCGGTTTTCCGCACATTTTCAAATTCCCTTTCATTTTTCATTGCAATTTTCACAATATGCGACAAATTTAACACCTGCCAAATGTTTGTTTATTTATGAACATGCATTTGGGAAAATGTGTGAAATTATGACCTCGAGGTTATCATAAGGTTTTGCGCATGATTCGTGCATTCGGGACTGGCAGTAGTGCTAGACTCCGTGACTTAATTTGGGTTTCGATCCAGCGTCAATATATTTTATATGAAAATAGAAGGAAAAAGGTCCGGACTAAGCATCGACCTTAACTGACCGCTGGTTTTCAAATGACTGCCTGTACGAACGACCGCAGTTTTACTGTAATAAAAAACTGTTTTAGAAAAGAATGTTATCCTAACCTAACCTTATCAATATTTTTTTGGCTCTATCCTTCAGGCCATTTTAGAAAGCAACTCCATTCAGCCTCATGGCATTTTTCCACCTTTTTGTGAATGACACTGCCAGGGCCTGTAAAATTGTGATTCTCAGTAATCTTTTCCGAAAGCAACTATTTGGTTTGTGACAAAGACCTTTCGTGATATCATTTTAAATCTGTTTATACACGATATTTATACACTAGCTATGCACACCATGACACAGTGAGGTCTTCAGTTGACAGTTCAGTCAAAATTTTATTTGAAGAGGTGTTTTTTGAGTCAGTTGTCTGTTGGAATGTTTGGCATGACAATCCCCTGCTGTGCATCTCCTGCTAATCACACTGGTGTCACAGTAGGGGCCAATTTCCTGTGTAATTGTTTATTGGCTCAGGGCCATTTAGGGTCCATTTCCATAATAAAACCTCCCAAAACTGCACAGCAGGATACTCAGATCAGAGATAATAAGTCACAAGGCAATAAGATTGAGATCAATACACAGAGGTTGTGTACTATACACCGATGGGGGCGGGGGGGTACTTATAGAAGGCTTAAACTTGGCCTTTAAATTGAAAGTGGTGAAATGATACAACTTGACTGTTAGGATGTTCATATTTTGATGACAAAATAATTATTGGCTAGGTTTATTTTATGTTCATTGTCATGCATTTTTTTCATTTAAGTCTCGTTGTATACAATTTATTATAATCACGTAAGTTTCACTTTTGCTTTTCCGTGCTAACATTGTGTCAACTTCAGGCAACTTTAACCCTGAGCCCACCACAAATAAAGCAATAAGAAATTAAAAAATGAAACTTTTCTTCACATGTAAAAGAAGTGACAATACATGTATGTCTAGCAAGGTTTTACTCTGGTCTTTCAAGGCACAGTATAAGTTGATGCCAATTTTTTTAAATTATTTTTTTGCATTTTATGTCTAACTCATTTGACTTTGATGAATTTTTGTGTACACAAATGTTCAACACCATAAAATACAGGTCAAATTCGACAAAATTAAACATTGTACTATCCAATTTTGGTGCTCTTGTTTTAAAATTTACCTGACCATTACAGGCTGAGGAGCAGCTCAAACTTGTGGAAGAACAGCGCAAAATGTTAGAGGAGAAACAACGGCTTGAGGACGAGCATCGTCACGCCACACGCCGTGAACAGGAGGTCATCCTCAACAAGAAGAATGCGAGACCCAAACTCTCCTTTAGTATAAGCGGCAGATAATGATTACGACGAGTAATAAGCCTTCAGTAGGCCGTGTTTTGCTTGATCCAAATGATTCAGTCATGTGATTGACTGTTGAATCGCTCACACCAACCTGTAGACATTTTGGAATTTTCTAAAATGGAATAAGGTGTGAAATTGTCATTGTGTCAATCCATATTTGGTTGATGGAGGTCAACAAAGATTCACGTGTGATGAAGATGGTCACCTGTGAGTTGTGATGAATTATGCAGAAAATAGTTTAAATGTGCTTAATTTAAGTAAGAATGTGTTGTTTATATAGAAATTATGAAGTGTTGAAGCAAAACCTGTGGATTTGATTCCTGAAAATCTTTGTTACAAAAGCTAACCCATTCTTCGCCATCACTCAGGTGTACTTTTGTGATAACCATAACCCAGGCTAGTGCCCCTAACAGTATACCGGTAGATATTCTTGTTGCTGTGTAACTGTGCATCTGCGTATATAAGATCTTTTCCGATCATACATCATCCATGCCAGACTTAGCACCACAGACAGTGGATGACATCAGAGCTGCCCAAGCATACACCGATCATCATGTTGTGAGATCAACTTCGAAAGACTTCATGAATTTCTGACGCTGTACTTTCGCAGAGATACATGTAAAGGACTCAGTGCAGAACTGTTTCAACTACTTGATTTTATGTGAGAAGTTAGGACAGTTCTGCATTGTGCCCTGGAGTGATACTGTCTCCAACGCATTGTAACATTCTGTTTGTTAATGTATCAAGCAAGCAGGTTAGGAATAAACATCATAGTTTGGTTGTCATATAAAGGAAAATCCATTGACATTAAGTGCTTGGTCTTTTTCTTGTGTCACCTAGGAAAAATGGTAGACGCATCAGGGCTCTCACTAGGCTGAAATTTTTGGGAGAAGTGACTTCTCCCTTCAGTCAATTTAGGGAGAAGTTGGGAGACTTTAGGGAGAAGTGATACTTTTCATAACACCTGATACAAAAACTAGGCCATACCACACACCTAAGTTTATATTCACATTCAAATTAATTGCTATAACTATATAAAATGTTCACAAATAATGTATCATTTTTGGCTCAGCAAACGTGTATTTGTCAATGTCACATAGTTTATCTCCAAATAGCATCTAAAATGAATCAAAAACCAAGACAGCTAAGGATTTGAAACAATCAAAATGACCTTATAAATGAACTGTCAATATAGTAGGGGGACGAATCTTATTTTGGTACGTTCGGGATGGGTACGAATGTCACATTCAGCTATGCTGTTATATACTTGTCTCTGGCTAAATAATTTTCAATATGCTGACATTTAAGAACCAAATGACCTTTAAATCACTGTTCTTGATGAAATTTTTACCAATACATAATGGGAGGTTGAGAAATTACTCGGAAAATTGTTTTGACAAATTGGCGATCTCGCCGATTTTTTTAAAGTCATAAACAGGAGAAAAATACTGTAAGTAAACACTACATACAGCAAAAAAAGAGATATTTTTGTGTTTGCAAATATTTTTTTATCATGAACATTTCACTAAAACCAATCAAATATTTGTTGATACGTCATGTTATTTTCTTAGCGCCACCTTGCCGATGGCCCGAGATGGCTATGTCCGTCTGCTTCAAAAACAACAATGTTTAAAATGTCTTGCATTGTTTTTTCAATACATATATCAATTACTTTTTAACTTCTTTAATGCTTGACAAGATTTTTCATAATTATGTCGCCTTTTCAATCTGATTAAGACGAACTTATATCATTTGATCAGGGACTTCTCAATGTACATTCTGATTGGTTGACCATCAATAGCTCCGCCTACAGGCGATGTTTTGGTAATTGGATGGCACGGCCCAATTATCGGATTAGGAGATTACCTAATTTTATGAATGGCTAATTGCGGTGTGACAGTGGTCAAATACTCGCTGATTGACATATTTACAATGTGCTAAATTTTTCGGCGAAGTCAATGTCGCTTTGATGATACAAATAGGCGAAGTCTGGAAATTTTAGGCGACCACTTCGCCCAAGTCGCCCCCTCGCGAGAGCCCTGCGCATAGGGATGACTGTGTCTGCGTCATACGATTTTTTCTAGTCTGACCATCAATAACTCTTGAATAACTTGTAGTAGAGTCCAGACTCGTATGCATATTTTTCATGTTCAGAAAATGACCCTTATTAGGTCAGCAAGTCAAAGTCCTGACCTTTCACCCAAGAGGTTGTTGTTTTGATCCCCACCAGGGACTCTCAGAAAGGACTCAGTACTAGAAAAATGATGGGTGCTCCCAAAAGATGACACATTGATTTGTAAAGTTCTTGTTGAATATAAAAGCTAGGGACAATCTTGCTTGATACATGTTTTCTTCAGTTAAAGAATGATGCATCTTGTATAATAATTATTGTTTATACATGCACAAACATAGTTGTGCCTTTACTAAGGAGACTTTTTGTTTTATGTGTTTTAATGTAGTACACATATTTACACTCTCGAATCCATAATTTATCATTATATATGAGGTACGGTAAGTTTGATAACACAAAGTTTGTCATTATTGTAGAGAGGTAAGTATTGTGATCTGTGAATTATGTGGCTGTAGATCATAAAATGTTTTATTTGTGCTATGCTTTTTATATAACAAGTTATTTATTGGAAAGATTTTTTTTTTATTAAGTTTAGTAACATGAAACAGCATGATCAGAATATTTTATTAAGGTTTCATAAAAGTTGCACTCTCACACTCTCACATATTGACTCTTTCGACAATTGTTTTTGTCTTGGAAGGAGCCAACTTTTGTGCAAATGTCAAGAGAAAAGTGATATAAGACTGCTTACAAAAGATCAGATCACAGTTTTTCATATAACTGTTTTTATAAATTTTTGTTTTATTTCTAAAAGCATTACTAATGCTTTAAGAAAAATGGAATTTTGAGATGACATTTGAGATCTGTTCTATTGTGAGTCATTTTATATGACTGGATTGAAGTAAAGCCATTAATGCAATATCATCTGTTACTGAGACAAAAATTAAAGCAATATCAAAACTGTCAATCTGTGGGAATGCAGCTTTAATACTAGGGTTAAGGTAAGTATTCAAACATATGTGAACAGTTCATTCCCCAAGCCTTGGGCTAAGGTCATGTTTGATTCCTGTCACAGTTTATGAAATTTATGATAATACTATTTGAATTCAATGACAATTTGCTTGATCATATTTGACTGTTGATTTAACTTCTACAATTGTTAAATAAATATATTTTTAACTGAACTAGGTTTTTGTTGTGATTTCTTTATAAGTATATTAAATCCATAGTCATGAAGATTTTTAAACTAAGCCTCTAAATAAGAAGATTCATCCAGGAGATACAAGAATACTGGCAGATATTACAAAAATTCATAAAAAACATGGGTTTTTTTAATTAAACTGACGGTAATAATATGGCAGTTAAAATTTGATGTATGTTTTATTAGCAACAGAGTTTATTTATGACAACTTTGAGACCATTTTGAAACTTGTATACAGTAATAAACTTACGTTTATACTTAAATACAAGCTAAAGAATTATTTATAGATAAAAGATGTTTACTTATGAAATATTAATCCAGACATTGATTTGTTCATTGTTTTAAGTCTTCTTATCTATTAAGTATAAACATGTACATGTGTTATATTAATGGTATATACATGTCTCTGAGATCATTAGTGTGCATTTATTTATCATGACAGACTTTCTTATACATGTATATTGTGTGTTTTTCATTATGAACATTTATGTAAGAACAAGTTTGTAAGATATATCATAAGTATTTCTTAAAAGAACTTGTGACCTTTAGCATACAATGTTTATTGTTATGGATTCCTAAATGTTTATAAATGTGGTCTGATGCCATTGTTGTACATATGATTGAATGATAAACATTTAGAAGGTGATTGTGTTTGTTTGTTTATCATCCTGTTGAATTAAAACAAAAACATGTTCCATATTTTCACATCTAACTTGTTTTAGCTAAAGAGTGGAAGAGTGTTTCACCCTGTCCTTATCTGGTATCACCCTTCTGTCCTCAACTGCATGGGTACAGATCCCTGCGTTAATAGAATAAAATGCTACAGATAAAATATATAAAACTTATAAATATGTAATATGATTATATTATATAAAATTGTGCAAACTTTATAAATTTTACTTATTTGGCAATTCAAACTTAAGATTTGACCTTAAATTAAGCAAAATTTTAAATATTTTCTGAAATGATCATGTTCAAATTCTGAACAGCCCGACACAACATGCCCATAGCACCCTGCGGCTGCCCCTTTTAAAATCAGGCTTAAACTCATCACATCTTCTTTGAGCCTCAATGTTTTACGGTCTGTTATATTTGCCTTGTTGTAGCAATTAGCTTTTGATTCCTAGGCAGGGCTTTACCTGACACAGAAAACTTGGGTCAATGACACAATTTTCTGGCTACATGTCGGTACCTTTTTTCAACTTTCCGTGCTCCCACCAATCTCATTCATCAGTGTTTATAATGATAAATGTGGTACGCATAGCATCATCACTCAGGTGCACGAGAGTGTGCATCCACATAACTCCCAAAATAATCTTGCAGTGATTATTGGAAAATAACTTGCATTGGGATTCCATTCCAGAGACTTCCAAATGTTAACCACATGTTAAATACATGTGCTTGATCATGTTTCCCATTCTTTCCGAGGTATGAAGTATGATCAGGGGCAGTGATTACAAACAATCTCAAGTTGAGTTTAGACGCGAATGGCAAAGCTGCAAATCTTCATTTCTTGTAACTTGTTTATGATAAATTTTGCTGTCAGAGTAGCTTTTCTATTTGAAGCTGACATTTTTTTTGATAAAGTCAATGGAATAAAAACAAATCTTTGTAAATTAATAAAAGTGCTTTTCTGTGTCTGTACTGTCAGAGTCTGAACTCAGATTTGAGTCTTTGTAAAGATGGAGCCTGACTTCAAACCCATTGACACTGGAACTTGTGTTTTAGCGCAGTTACCTAAGGTAGAGAATTTGTACCAAGTCATCATAAACTAGCCACTCATAAATTTTCAGAAAAAATAGAACAAGTGGTTATATCTGCCCTTTGGTCACAAAGTGTGACATTGAAGTCTCGGAGCAAGAATGGGAACTCTTCACATGTCTACCTGGTAAGAGTAATTATTATATACAGAAAATAATATTGAGATTTTAGAAAGCTCATTTCACACCTGATATCAGTTGGCAAAAAATACAAACTGTATAAGCAATCGGAATGTCATTCCATTTCAATGATAGATATCTTCTCTTTTTTTTAAATGACAAGTTTTTACTAATGTACACGACAAAATGGCCACTGATTTTAGTTTTGTCTATCAATGATTGAGGTTAAGCTGATAAAATCAATGCTGGAGGTCATTTCAATAAAGATTTTGGTCTATTTTATTCATAATTAAAACTACCATTAGTGTCATAGTTTCACCATTTTGCAATAAAATTGTGTGAATTGGACTTAAGATAAAATTTTGTTGAGGAAATAAAAATATATCAATGTATTGCAGATTGAGACATTCATACAGATTTAAGATCATTAAAGATACAACTACAATTCTTTGAAACAGCCATATGAGCACTTAAGCAGAAACCCTACCCTTTTAAAACCCAGCCACAACTCTTCCTTTTTCTCCAAATCCTTGACCTATTTTAACCCAGCCACAACCCTACCCTTTTCATCAGCACCCTGAGCTATTTAAACCTAGCCACAATCCTACCCTTTTCTGCAGCACCTTGACCTATTTAAACCTAGCCACAATCCTACCCTTTTCTGCAGCACCTTGACCTATTTAAACCTAGCCACAATCCTACCCTTTTCTGCAGCACCTTGACCTATTTAAACCTAGCCACAATCCCACACTTTTCTGCAGCACCTTGACCTATTTAAACCTAGCCACAATCCTAGCCTTTTCTTCAGCACACGGACCTATTTAAACCTAGCCACAACCCTACCCTTTTCTGCAGCACCTTGACCTATTTAAACCTAGCCACAACCCTACCATATTCTGCAGCACACTGACCTATTTAAACCTAGTCACAACCCTGCCTTTTCTGCAGCACCTTGACCTATTTAAACCTAGCCACAACCCTACCCTTTTCTGCAGCACCTTGACCTATTTAAACCTAGCCACACCCCTACCATATTCTGCAGCACATTGACCTATTTAAACCTAGCCACACCCCTACCATATTCTGCAGCACCTTGACCTATTTAAACCTAGCCACAACCCTACCCTTTTCTGCAGCACCTTGACCTATTTAAACCTAGCCACAACCCTACCCTTTTCTGCAGCACCTTGACCTATTTAAACCTAGCCACAACCCTACCCTTTTCTGCAGCACCCTGCCCTTTTTAAATACCTTGCCAAAACCCTACCCTTTTTCTGTAGCACCCTGCCCTTTTTAAATACCTTGCCAAAATCCTACCCTTTTTCTGTAGCACCCTGCCCTTTTTATACCAATCCAAAACCCTACCCTTTTCTGTAGCACCCTGCCCTTTTAATACCAAGCCAAAACCCTACCCTTGTCTGTAGCACCCTGCCCTTTTAATACCAAGCCAAAACCCTACCCTTGTCTGTAGCACCCTGCCCTTTTAATACCAAGCCAAAACCCTACCCTTTTCTGTAGCACCCTGCCCTTTTTATACCAAGCCAAATTCCTACCCTTTTCTGTAGCACCCTGCCCTTTTTATACCAAGCCAAAACCCTACCCTTGTCTGTAGCACCCTGCCCTTATTTATACCAAGCCAAAAACCTACCCTTTTCTGTAGCACCCTGCCCTTTTTATACCAAGCCAAAAACCTACCCTTTTCTGTAGCACCCTGCCCTTTTTATACCAAGCCAAAAACCTACCCTTGTCTGTAGCACCCTGCCCTTTTTATACCAAGCCAAAACCCTACCCTTGTCTGTAGCACCCTGCCCTTTTTATACCAAGCCAAAACCCCACCCTTGTCTGTAGCACCCTGCCCTTTTAATACCAAGCCAAAACCCCACCCTTGTCTGTAGCACCCTGCCCTTTTAATACCAAGCCAAAACCCTACCCTTGTCTGTAGCACCCTGCCCTTTTAATACCAAGCCACAACCCTACCCTTGTCTGTAGCACCCTGCCCTTTTAATACCAAGCCAAAACCCTACCCTTGTCTGTAGCACCCTGCCCTTTAAATACCAAACCAAAACCTTACCCTTTTCGGTAGCACCCTGCCCTTTTTATACCAAGCCAAAACCCTACCCTTTTCTGTAGCACCCTGCCCTTTTTATACCAAGCCAAAACCCTACCCTTGTCTGTAGCACCCTGCCCTTATTTATACCAAGCCAAAACCCTACCCTTTTCTGTAGCACCCTGCCCTTTTTATACCAAGCCAAAACCCTACCCTTGTCTGTAGCACCCTGCCCTTATTTATACCAAACCAAAACCCTACCCTTTTCTGTAGCACCCTGCCCTTTTTATACCAAGCCAAAAACCTACCCTTGTCTGTTGCACCCTGCCCTTTTTATACCAAGCCAAAACCCTACCCTTGTCTGTAGCACCCTGCCCTTTTAATACCAAGCCAAAACCCTACCCTTGTCTGTAGCACCCTGCCCTTTTAATACCAAGCCAAAACCCTACCCTTGTCTGTAGCACCCTGCCCTTTTAATACCAAGCCAAAACCCCACCCTTGTCTGTAGCACCCTGCCCTTTTAATACCAAGCCAAAACCCTACCCTTGTCTGTAGCACCCTGCCCTTTTAATACCAAGCCAAAACCCTACCCTTGTCTGTAGCACCCTATCCTTTTAATACCAAGCCAAAACCCTACCCTTGTCTGTAGCACCCTGCCCTTTTTATACCAAGCCAAAACCCTATCCTTTTCTGTAGCACCCTGCCCTTTTTATACCAAGCCAAAACCCTACCCTTTTCTGTAGCACCCTGCCCTTTTTATACCAAGCCAAAACCCTACCCTTGTCTGTAGCACCCTGCCCTTTTAATACCAAGCCAAAACCCTACCCTTGTCTGTAGCACCCTGCCCTTTTTATACCAAGCCAAAACCCTACCCTTGTCTGTTGCACCCTGCCCTTTTTATACCAAGCCAAAACCCCACCCTTTTCTGTAGCACCCTGCCCTGTAACTAATAAAGCGATTTTCAAATAACTTTATACAAATTATCACAACATTAAAAGGATGTGTCGCGCGCAATTTCCAGGTCCATACCTCAAAGACTAGAATCACCATGGGGGTGCGTTAGCAAATCCGTGTCCAGGCCACAATTTGGTCACTAATAAAGTCATTTTCAAATAACTTTATACAAAGCATCATTACATTAAAAGGATGTGTCGCGCTCAATTTCCAGGTCCATACCTCAAACACTAGAATCACCATGGGGGGGGGGACGTTAGCAATTCCATGTCCAGGCCATAACTGGGTTACTACTAAAGCAATATTCAAATAACTTTATACAAATCATCTCTACATTAAAAGGATTTGTCAAGCATGCTTTCCAGGTCCGTACCTCAAAGGCTAATTTCACTGGGGTGCGTTAGCAATTCCGTGTCCGGGCCATAACTTAGTAACTAATAAGCGATTTTCAAATAACTTTATACAAATCATCACTACATTAAAAGGATGTGTCGCGCGCAATTTCCAGGTCCATACCTCAAAGACTTGAATCACCATGGGGGTGCGTTAGCAAATCCGTGTCCGGGCCACAACTTGGTCACTAATAAAGTCATTTTCAAATAACTTTATACAAAGCATCATTACATTAAAAGGATGTGTCGCGCGCAATTTCCAGGTCCATACCTCAAACACTAGAATCACCATGGGGGGGGACATTAGCAATTCCATGTCCAGGCCATAACTGGGTTACTACTAAAGCAATTTTCAAATAATTTTCAAACTTTATACAAATCATCTCTACATTAAAAGGATTTGTCAAGCATGCTTTCCAGGTCCGTACCTCAAAGGCTAATTTCACTGGGGTGCGTAAGCAATTCCGTGTCCGGGCCATAACTTAGTAACTAATAAAGCGATTTTCAAATAACTTTATACAAATCATCACTACATTAAAAGGATGTGTCGCGCGCAATTTCCAGGTCCATACCTCAAAGACTTGAATCACCATGGGGGTGCGTTAGCAAATCCGTGTCCGGGCCACAACTTGGTCACTTATAAAGTCATTTTCAAATAACTTTATACAAAGCATCATTACATTAAAAGGATGTGTCGCGCGCAATTTCCAGGTCCATACCTCAAACACTAGAATCACCATGGGGGGGACATTAGCAATTCCATGTCCAGGCCATAACTGGGTTACTACTAAAGCAATTTTCAAATAATTTTCAAACTTTATACAAATCATCTCTACATTAAAAGGATTTGTCAAGCATGCTTTCCAGGTCCGTACCTCAAAGGCTAATTTCACTGGGGGGGGGGCGTTAGCAATTCCGTGTCCAGGCCACAACTTTGTGTTACTACTAATAAAGGAATTTTTAGAAAACGTGTCCAAGCCACAACTTTGTAACCAATAAAGCAATTTTTAGATAACTTTATACAAATTATTGCTACCTTAAAAGGATGTGTTGTGAGCACTTTCCAAGTCCTGCTACTTTTAAACTTGTATTCTCAGCTAAATGTTTATTAAAGACCTCAAGCCGAATCTTCTTCGGGCGTATAATGCTCCGTTTCGCGGTGCTCTTGTTATTCCAAGCCAAAACCCTACCTTTTCTGTAGCACCCTGCCCCTTTTATACCAAGCCAAAACCCTACCCTTGTCTGTAGCACCCTGCCCTTTTTTTACCAAGCCAAAACCCTACCCTTGTCTGTAGCACCCTGCCCTTTTAATACCAAGCCAAAACCCTACCCTTGTCTGTAGCACCCTGCCCTTTTAATACCAAGTCAAAACCCTACCCTTTTCTGTAGCACCCTGCCCTTTTAATACCAAGCCAAAACCCTACCCTTGTCTGTAGCACCCTGCCCTTTTTATACCAAGCCAAAACCCTACCCTTTTCTGTAGCACCCTGCCCTTTTTAATACCTAACTAGTTAAAACCCTAAGTTCTTGTTAACTTAAGTATTGTTAAGAAAAACTTCCAATGCTTTTATTGTTTATTACAACTGGTTACATGTTAACAAAATATCTACATTGTATATTTGGATCATCTGTGAGAAACAGGTTATGAGATAAAGGTCTCAAAGGTTTTGTAACATAACAAACATAAATAATTACAAACAACATCATAACGCTGAAAAAACATCTGGGCGGGTTTACATAATTATATATCTTAAGTCATTTCCTAACTCAAACAATTTTCCAAAACTTACATGGTGATATCAAAAGCTATTGAAAGAGGGTTATTTTACATACAATAATGAATTTTGATTTTAGTCGTTTTTTTATGACGGTGTTATAATATTATATCATATGACCACTGATTTACTTAAGTCAGGAAATGACTTAAGATGTTTTATGATTACCGGCCTAATGATTCTATTTAAAAAAATATCACAGAAACAAATGCAGGAAGCACAAATAAATAAGTGTACCGGGTTTACTATATAACTATGGGAACAAAAACAGCAACAAAACCATTCAAAAAAGAAAGAACATTTCATGGTCCTACATCAAACCATTCACTTACTTCTTACTGTGTGGTGAATGACTTTTCGATATTGATGATATTGATGAGATCCCTACTTTTTATAACAGAAAATAATAAGGTTAACAAAAAGAACAAGGAGTGGACAAATTAATACTGGGAGTCAGTTCTTACAATGACTTCTTCAACTAAGCAAAATATGTATAGAAAATAAATATAAACAATAAATAAAATAGATCCATGAGGAATTCAAAACATGGTTTTCAAACAATGTTACACTTGGCAAGGCACAAGAATCTGAACAATAATCAACATGATCTGAGTTGTCAATCAACCTTCCAATTAACATGATATAAATTGTCAATCCACCATCCAATTCATATGATATAAATTGTCAATCCACCATTCAATTGTTATGATATAAATTGTCAATCCACCATCCAATTAACATGATGCTGGCTGTAAATCAACCCTCCAATTGACATGATATAAATTGTCAATCCACCATCCAATTGATATGATATAAATTGTCAATCCACCATCCAATCAACATGATATAAATTGTCAATCCACCATCCAATTAATATGATATAAATTGTCAATCCACCATCCAATTGAGATGATACAAATTGTCAATCCACCATCCAATTGACATGATACAAATTGTCAATCCACCATCCAATTGACATGATACAAATTGTCAATCCACCTTTCAATTGACATGATACAAATTGTCAATCCACCATCCAATTGACATGATACAAATTGTCAATCCACCATCCAATTGAGATGATACAAATTGTCAATCCACCATCCAATTGACATGATACAAATTGTCAATCCACCATCCAATTGAGATGATACAAATTGTCAATCCACCATCCAATTGAGATGATACAAATTGTCAATCCACCATCCAATTGACATGATACAAATTGTCAATCCACCTTTCAATTGACATGATACAAATTGTCAATCCACCATCCAATTGACATGATATGAGTAAAATGGCAATCAACCATCATATTCAATTAATGCAGAATCACTCCGATTTGAATATACTCGGCCCTTAACACAAACAAAACCAACGAAAACTGCAACAGTAGACAAACAAAACCTGAGTTAATGGACTTGATTCTGTTTGATTGGCTTGTTTAAAAAACATGTTAATTACAGAGGGTGGAAATCACCCGTTTTTATTAGTTTTAGTGTCATGTTAGTCAGCCAAAAAAGGAACTTGTTCATATTGCTCCAAACGGAATTAAGGTAGCAAAACATATTTATAACAAATTTAATTTTGGGCTTTAAGCCCTTTCTCATCATTGAACAAACACGGTATTTCTTTTCGTTAGGGGCACAGCCATTTTGAATGTAGGAAAAATGAACCAAAGTGACATTATGCATGATGTCAAAACATGCTATAAAATGTATTAAAATGGGGCACTTTTGATCACATCATGTCAATGTCATTGAATGATTAAAGGTTTTGCCCAATATAAAATTAAAATGTGTTAAAATGATCTTTTAATAAAGGAATCATGAATGTATGTTGCATATGGTTGCATCACGAGACAAAAAGTGAGCGCGAATGCAGAACATGCCTCAAGAAAACATGACTAGCAATATGGCAATCTTGATCATTGTGAAATCTTAAACTTAAATCAGTGGATAGATTGTTTGACAGTCTACATGTAAATATATAAACCTGTATGCTGTAATTACATACATGTAGCCATTAGTTCAAATGTGTAATATAAGAACCAACTTTAACATACCTCGTAACATGTATATTGTAGTAACTATTGCAGTTTCTGCCACAACTAGAATTTTATTGACAATATAAACAGTTAACCCAAAAAGATAACTATGCCCCAAAAATGTATATAATGGCTATCACAGTATGACTCAAGTATACCCTGAACTTGTGACTTCGTTTCTGAGCAGACATGACGTTTTAAGAACAGAAAAGATTTCTATCACAGATTTGTATAAAAACTAACAATTTACAGCTGTGTCTAGTCCTTTTCTTGCCTTGTGCAAAGAAAAATCGTGACAGTATGCTTTTTAATAATTTATTTTCATTCCCCTAGTGTTTTGTATAGAGAAAACCTGACGTCAATGTTGACAACATGCCAGGGGTTACAACGTCATTGTTTATGCCAAAATTGTGATATGATTGGCACAACCTCATATAACCAATAATATGTGACACAACAATGATTGGCTAAAGTGTACATTATGTTGTCAACAACCTTTCTTTAACAATAAAAACTCAGATGCCAAAGAATCTACTTATTTTTAATTGTGTTGAATTCAACTATTTGAAAAATGACTGATCATATTTTTTCATGCGTTATTTCAGTATGAACACAGGTCAGCATGCTTGCAAATTTCCCAAGATGCACTTCATGGAATAAGCTCACATGCCCTCCTGCATTCATACAGCATGAACAAATGCAATCAATCCTTTTATGAAATTCACGTTCACATCAAGTAATACAAAAAATCAATGGTTTACCAATAATCCTTTTTTCTCTTTTACAATGCATCTTACAAAACAAAAAATATCTTAACAACGAAAAACACTTTTGACATAGTATTCAAAGTTCTCTTGCTCACCGGATGTTAAGAATGAGCAAACACAGCTTCTAGTATTGTGTACAAAAGTTACGAAATTGCAATTTTCTCCAAAAATAAAAAATAATGACTAGCAAAGATGCAAAAAAAGTTGTTCTAAAAAAAATATTTTGGGGGATTTCTATTATTCATTTCAAATTTCGCAAAATAAGGTCGGTGAATTTTATTACGAGAAGTAGCCTCAGCAGTAACAAGCCCGAAACATGATTCTCATAGCATTGAAACATGTATGCAAATTATTTAGCTAAAAATATAACTTAAGCAGAAATTTATATATCATTTCACTAAGTTCATATCTTCGAAGTAAATCAAGCAGAAATATCATTCCACTGGGAACGCTTCATAGAATCTCTCCCAATGGGAACAGACATTTCCCTCACATAGTGGGAGTTTTCCCACCCTCGGGAGATCTGCCTCCTCAGAGCAGAGAAAGGCATGTGCGTCTTGGGAATAGAAGGGCTGGTGATGTAAGGGTCATCAATTTCGTATTCGCCATGGACGGGTCGTGAGCTGTAGGTCAAGGTCACTGATCGGGGACGTGTCATTGTTGCCGCGGGGATTGTGCGGGAAATCGGGTGACAAAGAGGATGGTATCTCGTTCTGTAAATGTCTGCTGCATCTGAAAAAATTAATGTTTGAGGCTATTTTATCTCAGATGTGTGTATACCTTATGGTTTAATGCAACTGCACTTGAAATTTTTTTAATTACACTGATCTCAAAACTCAATATTGCTAACCAATACTGAATAAAGGCTCTTTTTCAAGGTCAAAGGTTCCTTAGTATATTGATTATGTAATAGTTACTGCAACAACAACCAGATTTATTAAAATAATATAAGTTGTTTCAACGACAAGGGTAGTGGGTGAAGAAAATGTTTTGTGACATGTTGTCAAGGGCAATGACAATGTTCAATAACAAGTGTGCATATCAGTGAATAGCGTAATTTATCCGCACAATAGTTCTGCTTACCTGTTACAGTTTCAATATGGATGTTTATGTACAGACAAAAGAACATGGTTCAATAATTCAATACACCTTGGACCATTATTCAAAAAGGCTCTGTTTGATTTCAATTATTTCAAGTCATGTTACTTGCGTAATACATTTGTTTGACCAATTAAAACATTTGTCATAACCAACCATCATAGCTCCTTCCTGTTGAAATTCGATCATGGAATTTGGATGTGATCTTTATTGGATCATATGGACCGTTGTCAACTTCTGGCTCTGTAAAAAATAAATGATAATATCACAGCACCAATAATAATATAGTATAATAATAGTACTTGAGACAGAAGATAACATTATTATTATTATTATTATTATTATTTACCAAACTTATGTAGCGCCCTTTTCATATACACGTTCAAAGGCGCTTTACAACGATATAATCTGATAGCTAACTACAAGCAATATCATTAAAATACTAGACAGCTTTTGAACAATAAATGTACAACATACTAAAAAATATGAAACACAATAAAATGAAATGTGGTATTTAACTGGTCGTCTGAATTAAAAACAATAAATATCAATATCATACGATAAAAAAATAGTCTAGCGAAACTTTGAAAAAATTTAAAAATGATATTAATATAAATTATGCCTGACATTTAAATTGCATTTATATATGACTTTTGTTTGTGTTGCAAATATGCACATCTTATAAGTCACAGAACACTTCTTTAAAGGAATACAAAAATCCCCTTTTTGGTTAATCAATTCATATGCTATCATAATTATTGACTAGAATTCTACTCATACCTGTTTTATAGAATGGTTTTACTCATTTTCAGAAATGATCAATATTGTAAGTTTATTTGCAAGACATACGAGTAATTCTCATTGACCTTGACTTAGTAAATCATAGTTATTACACTTCTGATATATTTCAGAGATATAGAAAAACTTCCTCCATGCTTAACAGTGGGTTTTAAACAACAACATATTCCTTATGGATAACCAAGGTGTGCATTCTCAAAATCAGTCCCCATGGTGGGACAAAACTGGGATATCTGCATTGTGTTAATAAAAAATCAATATCGTTTTAAATATAAGCTACTTACTGGCTGAATTTCCAAACAGAGGTTCCTCCACAAATGAAGCATTGCCGACTCGGTGGTATTTGTTGTACAAACTGAAAGAGATTTTTCACATTGACACTAAATGCAGCCATTATATCACTATACTTATAAATTACTTCCGCATACTATAAAAATGAGAGTGAATAAAACAATATCAATATTCAAGCAAAAGTATCCATTAGCCGCACATTCTAAAAGAAGTAATTTTAAGACTGTAAGTTCTACTTTATAAACTATATTCGTAATACAATTTGATTTAATCCTCAACCTTAGGTATTCTTATTGCTTAGGGCTATTCCAGTAAAACATATAACCCACGGAGGAAAGGCAATTATTTAAATAGTATATAGGTGGGTGTCTTTTTTCACTAATTTTGACTCCATATGGGTAAATTTGCTTCTGTTGGGGGGTGGCATAATTTTAAAGTGCCTTCCCCCCCGGGGGTTATATGTTTAAATGGAATAGCCCTTAGATGAATTAATCACTGTACTGTTATATAAAAGGACTGCCTTGAAGGGAATGCCAACGCTCATCCAATGTTTTTTTATTTCGAACAAGGGGCATTATTCAAAAATGATTAAAACCAGAGTTATGGGCCTTGCAATTCATGTGCTACAGATATTTCACTGTTTCTAGCAGCATTTGTACCCCCTTTATAATATCTTATTCAGTTTTTGAGTCATTGTTAATGTTAAAGTTGATGCACTACGACGCCGACACTGATACTAACACTGACACCATGACACCAGCTGTCACATAATTATAGGCTACCACAATTCCATAATTTCTTTTATTAAGACAAGCTTATAATGTACCAGCTGAACTGAGCTGAATTGAAAACAGTGTAAACTCACCATCTTTGCAGTGGAATAAACCGGAGCCTGTTTGACCTGACAAACAGACCATAGCCATCTTGACACTGGAAATACCTGCGCCCATTCACCATACCATCGCAGTTTCCAACTGAAATCATGAAAAAACAGTTTAGCTCAGTTACTAAAGCTACTGTGTTATTAAATAACCACTAAACTGGCAGATAACTTCACTTTCATTTGCCTTATCTTGTATAAATCCAGTCAATCCATCCATTGTGTATGGAGAGCTCAGCACAATATGGTCATAACTCCATATAAAAATATACCTGACAAAAAAGTCAGGTAAAAGCATCTTTAAATATTAATATTTTATATGGCAAATAAATGGCTATTGCACTTTTTCACATTTATTGATGTACATGTAGTGCATAGTTTCTTACTAATTTGTCAAACTAGCCTTAATTGAAAGGTAACTGGCCAGTTAGGGGTACTAGGGGGAATTTTGACAAATGGTAGAGCTTTTCAAAGAAAATAGTAGGAAAAGGTGGGGCCCTTTTGAAAGCCTGTTAAGATTTAATAAATCTACCGTCATTTTTGTCCAAGCAGGTTTTTTTACCTCTTTCCTCGAGAAGTACTCCAACCCAGTCTCCTTGTTTGCCAGTCAGACATCCCTTGTACCCGACCGTGCCTCGAATGGTTCCCCAGTCAAGGCTGACCTCAACACGCTGCCCCACATTCACATTGTGGAACAATACCATTGTGCATGTAAGTTTTAATCTCTGCAAAGAGAAAATAAAATTGTGGCATAAATGTTTTACATACATGTAGTTATAATTAAGTACCGACCAAATGACACACTAGTTTCCAGCAATTACACATAGCAATCACTGGGACTACTTTCTTCCTCTAATAATATTTTAGGCCAGTCAAAGCACTCCTTGCACACCAGTAAGGTTGACCTTGGAGGAAAAGCATGCCTGGTGTGGGGCTCAAACCCATGACTAATTAACACAAGCATATATGTTGCTCTACTGAGTAAGCTTACAGAGAGATGTGGAGAGATTAACACCCACATGGCATTATTTTGCAAACGAGAAGAATAAGGATGACAACAACAACAAAGAAACGTAAGCAAATGAATATATTTATCTGCTTCGTACAGTATCAACTTAATAATAATCAAGCCGTTTGAGTGGGGTTAACTTAGAGCAGCACAACTTTGGACAAGCACTCTCCACCCGAATAGATATATATAATTATGTTGTAAATGTAATATAATACCGCGTGTGTTGTCTAATAATTAAAGTTGCGATTGGCATGCGTGTTTCATTCAAAGCTGTGGTAGAGAAAGTAAGAATTTATTGTTTACATGTTTCCAACGTTAATTGGGTGCTCACTTTCGAATTTTCATTTTCAAAATAAAATGCAATATTATACATACCTAGTAATTGTTATTTATTTATAACGTAATTTATTATGATCATATATTTTTTTATTGATTTTGTTTTAAATTATATTATACGAATGCATGGCCAACGCTTGAAAAGCTGGCCACCGGCAAAAAAAGCTAAGAAATAAGTAGACTTTCAACAAGAAGTACCTTTTCTTTGGTCCTATAAAGTCGGAATAATCGATTCAAGATTAACCTTTGCATAAACAATATTCCTATATTTTATTTTCTGTTTGTGTCTTCCATTTCACTGTTAAGACATGTTGCAACATATTTTCGCGATGTGTTATTGAACTTCTTGGTGTCCATGTCAAAGACTTGTCTAGTGTTTACACTGTTCTCTGTTGATTATAATTAATCGAGCGTATCCTGTGAAAGTGTTAATAAGAAATATGGCCGAAAAAGGTGACAAAGACACTAAAATGAATGGTCATCTGACAGCCGAGTCTGTTAAAACAATGGGTGAATCTATCGGAGTTGGGGGCCTACCTGATGGGGCAGCTAACTACTTGGCAGAAGACTGCACATACAGACTAAAACAGATTGTTCAGGTGTGTGGATGTGTTTAAAGGCCTAGTTAAGGAATGTTTGGCATGACAACCCCCTGCTGTGTATCTCCTGCTAATTGCACTGATGTCACAGGCCAATTTCCTGCTTATTTGTTTATTGACTCAGGGCCATTTGGAGTCCATTTCTATAATAAAACCTTCAGAACTGCACAGCAGGGTATTTAGATCGGAGATCTGATAAGACAAATAGGCAATTAGATTAAGATCAATACACAGAGTTTGTGTACAATACATGTTGTTGTTGTCTGTTTTTTAGGGGGAGGGGGTCACTTAAACTATGCCTTTAAGTTTAAATATACAGCTTAAATGGGAGTCTTCTGTCATCAATATAATGTCATACACAAACACACAAATATTTTTATGTTTCTTTTTACTGGTTGAGTGTCCAAACGTTACAGAAATCTAGAACACCTATGAAAACATGTGTTTGTTGACTGTGATCGCTAATTCATTAATCTAGATCAATACAGACCCTTGCCTAAGCAATGCTTTCACTTCAGAGTCTTGTTTCGGTGAGTATTTTCCTCAAATATCCCATTCATCAATCTAACCTGCTCGTATGTCAAAATGTAGCACATGGGAGAATGATGTTAAATTTACAGTTTATTAACATATCATACATAAAAAAAATTGAGGTTGACTTTCGGCAAGTCATTACCAAATACAATTGTGAAAAAATATAAAGTGTTTAGATTTGGGCCCTGTATTGGTTAAGGTTTAGCTGAAAGATATTATAAATGCTGTTGTAAAATATTACAGGAAGCTACAAGAATCATGCATCACAGCAAAAAATGTAAATTGACATGTGGAGACTTCGACAATGCTCTTAGAGTGCACAATGTAGAGGTACGTTTGAAAATTGGTTGGTGGCTTAAACCAGTTTTTATAGCTGTAAGTCAATTAAGAAGTAATATTCAGAAATGTATTGGAGCCACCAAGCACCAAGAAAACTTTTAAGATTTTTATTTAAATGCATGTATGATAAATGGACAAGCTTATAATTGTGCTTCATAAACAACTAGATATGTGATTATAACATGAACTGTTTGCACTGTAAATCATTTTGTGTATATTTTACCACAGCCATTGTATGGGTTCCATGCCCCAGACTTGATCCCCTTCCGTTATGCAAGTGGTGGAGGCAGGGAGCTTCACTTTGTGGAGGAAAAAGAGCTGGACCTCAGTGAAATAATCAACTCTACCCTACCAAAGGTGCCCCTTGATGTCTCCATGAAAGGTATGGGTGATTGGGGTATCTACATGTATGATACATTTACCATGTATATATTTAAAGTATAATAGATTCACTATTCATATACGTTTGTAACACCATTTCCTGAGGTATGATTGTAGGTCTTTAATTAAATACAGTACCAGGATATTTGGGGAGATGACCCTGCTCAATTTGGGAATAAATCATTGGTATCAAAAGTTAAGATGATAAATAATGCACCATATCTACACTGTCCCATTAGTACAGGAGCAAAACTGGTGGCATCAATCAAACTCTAAAAAGAATACAATCATTTACGTGTTCAACAGCAGTCTCTTAATTTGTCATAAGATTGGATTTTTTTTCCATTGGTTGTTCGGCCTTCACAGTAGTAAGCAAGCTGGCTTCTCAACAAGAGTTCCAGCAGTGATTCATTTTTGCTGTATTTCCTGAGTCCTACACTCATTTTTCCAGATGAACCATATTCTTAAGTATGGATGCATTGTTATAAAGTAATATGTGTACAAAACTATATTTTGTTCTGAAACAATTAAATTTAACAATAATAATTATGAGAGTCCAGCTGAATGCTTTCAAGCAGCTTTCAAAATGAATCTCTGCTCCCAGGCTGGTGGCATGGCAATAAAGTTGATTGTCACCAAGTCAGATAAGTGGGTTTCCTCCTGGCACTCCAGCCACCTCACAGTATAAGGCCACATTACAAGTCACATTTGTTTATAGCGTCATGCCAATGAGATTGATAAGTAAAATATTAAAATAGCTTGTTTCAAAATTGTTGTAAAAATTATGTCAAACCAAACTTCACTCTAGCCCACTGGTTGTGTATTGATGGTGAGCAGCCAGCCATTCCAGAAAACCCACCACCTGCAAGTAAAGATCAGCAGAAGAAGGAAATACTCGATACCTCCGTCAAAAGTAAGTTAAATTGTACCAAAGGTATTTATACTGGTTATAAAGTTATTCTTTCTTTTGTATGAATTATGTTATATATGAAATTATGTCTTGATGAAATTTGAATAAACATGAAAAAGCTAGGAAAGATCTAAAAAAACAACAACATGTCAATGCATCATGGCAATGTTGCATTGCCAGTTAAACTTGAAAACTTAAATTCATGGTTTGTTTGCTTAAAATGAAACCACTCAGACTTATTCCTTCATGTAGTTTACATGAAACTTGGTATTTGATTTGTATATTTATATAGTGGCGCTTATATTGTCTCCCTAAGAGCTAGTTAAATAGTTACGTAGTAGAGTATCAGCCTGGAGTGGGAGAGAATGTGAGCTTGATCCGCTTCAGATGCACATGGCAATTTGTCTAGTCTATTTATAACATATGGTACCCAAAATAAATAATTTAAATAGCACAAAAAGTCTCAAGATCATTGCTAATTGACCTTAGTCTCTACAATTTGAGGACAAGTTTCAAATGGAGGGGGATAGTGTAACCGGGTATTGGATATATACATAACAGCACTTATACTGTCACACTTTAGAGCTAGCTTTTAAAGCTTGATGTGATTCGGTGTCTGCCTGCAGAGCAAGAGGTCATGTGTTTGATCCCCAATAAGTGCAGGTATCAATTTGTGCAGTCTGTTACATAAATAATCATGCCTGTATACTTTAGCCATGATAGACAAGAGCCACAAGCCCGCAGGCAGGCCGGGCGGGGACATAGGGAAGGCTAAACACAAGCCTAAAGGTGTCTCCGACCTCGTGAAGATGAAGGCTCTCAGTGTTCACGAATTGTCTGTGGTGAGTAGCGGTAGTTTCTTCAGTCTTATGTGTGATCTTCAAAAAGTTTGCATTATATTTAACTGATCGATTATTGAGAACTTAGTATCTTCAGAAGCTATGTTTACATTGAAATGTAAATGTATGTAAATGACATTATGTTTTTAAGTTATGTATCAAAATTCGGAAGGCGCTTTGATTATATACATCTTATTTTGAAACAATCACTTACTGTAATCATATATGTAAAAAATACCCTTTTGAAGATAAGGCAAAATGTGTTTCTTGTAATTTGTTTGAAAATTATTTTTATATTTCTTTAAATCTTAAAAGAAAATGTTTAAAAAATACATGAAGTATGAAAAAAAAGTTTGAGAAATATACATTTTAATGGTAAAAAACATTATTTTATCATAAATCAGGAGCAACAACTATTCTACAAGGAGATCACAGAAGCATGTGTCGGCTCAGACGAGATCAAGCGCTCCGAGGCCCTCCAGTCTCTTGCCACAGACCCTGGCCTGCACCAGATGCTGCCTCATTTCACGTCATTTGTTGCTGAGGGGGTGAGCATCATACCTATTTATTTGCTCTTCAGATTTTTGCAGTTATAGAGTTGAGGTATTGTGCTAGCCTTGGTTGTCTGTGTCAGTGACATCGTTTTTTTATTGTGGCCATAGCCAAATATTGTTTAAGATATTCAAACAAAAATTGACACAAATGTTGCTAGAGACTGTGTACATGCATACCAAGGCCTACTACATTGACTTTAATAACTGTCAAGTTATGCCCTATTTTTGTCTGAAAAACAACAACTGTATAGCATCTGCTTTGTAGTGCTCATTCATTTACCTATGTATAGTAAAGAAATAACAACTGCCATGCTATAGTTGTGCAAGAGTGATATCCCTTATGCTGGTGGAGGTGATCACTATCAAATATGTATTATATTTGCCTTGCAATAGTTATAGTATACCCAAAATTAGTACAGTAGTATCAACTGTTGCTGACATGCTCAGGGTGGTCTAGTGGTATAGGTGTCCACCTCTAAACCTATAGGTTGTGGTTTAGATTCTCAACCAGGGAAACATTCTCTCAAAACAGTTTCTGCCAGGAAACAGCCCAAAGAGTGATTTAAAACAATTTCCAGCTGTTTCAAAAATAATTTAATAGTATAAGTAAGCTTTTCACTCAACTTGAGGTTATTGTTGTACAATTTTTGTATTTATCATTCAGGTAAAGGTGAACATAGTACAGAACAACCTGGCCTTGCTCATCTACCTGATGAGGTTGATGAAAGCACTCATGGAGAACCAGACCATCTACCTCGAGAAATATGTGAGTACATCATCCTTTTTTCACATCACAAGATTTATTGCACTTTCATTTATATAATTTTGTCAATTAAAGTACAAAGGTAACTATTGCAGACAATAGTTATCTGATTAACGTTCACTGTTCTGTTTATTTAATGCCAACTGGCCATATTTTGAGTAAGAAGCTGTGTAGAAAGCCTGACCCCAATATTTCGAAACATCTTAAGCCTCTTATACGAAGATAAAGCTAAGCTCACTATTTCTGTGCTGTTATAATTTGTGTAATATTTACATTTATTAGAGTTTTTGGACATTATGCTTACAATTATCTCAATTAACTAGGTATTATTTTGTAAAATGAAGATCAAATAATTTGGCTAAAATGGAATAAGGTACTCAAGCTTATTATGCTTAAGCACTTTTGAGAAATGCGAGCCAGAAGCCTTAATCTGTATATTGCTATAACATCATGTCTAATGATGTCATGTTCTATTTATAGCTGCATGAGTTCCTGCCTGGAGTGATGTCATGCATTGTGAGTAAGCAGTTGTGTATGAGGCCAGATGTGGACAATCACTGGGCTCTCAGAGACTTTGCAGCCAGGCTAAATGCTCTCATATGCAAGTAGGTTAATCAAGCAGAATGTATAGAAACATCACAGCAATGACATTTTACATAAACACGTAATATTGATGAGGTTGAAAACTGAGCAGTATGGCTAGGGATTTTTATGGCAATAAAAAAAAGAAGACGGGAAATGCTCATGAGATATTATAGAAAACAGTATACATATTTTTGCATGTAAAGCCACTCTGCAATGTCGTATAATACATTGCATCAACTGTTTAAGGTAATATGCAAATGTTCTGTAATTTTGTTATACTAAGTATACTATTCAATAGTTATTTTGATAAGATGCAGTGATAATGTTTTGCATGTATTACCTTGCAGAAATTTCCACAACAATGTAAACAACATCCAGGCGCGTGTGACTAAGACGTTCAGTAAGGCTGTACGGTCGGAGAAGGCGGCCCTGGCCACAATATACGGAGCACTCAGCGGACTCGGGGAATTGGGGCCAGAGGTGAGGGCATCATTTTACTCAGATAGTAATTTGTCTGTGCTATTATTTTCAAAAAAGAAAATATGCAGTGGTATCATATACAGTCATCATGGTCAGCTAAATCGGCTTCATTGATTTGTTGTGGCTGTTTTTGTTTTTGTACACCTTTGCATTTAGACAAAATATGTGAAGCATGTCCAATAAATGTTGCCTAAATATATGTCAAATTATACCCCTTAATTGACTGATTTAGCTGGATTTTAATTACTACATAGCCGGGCTAGTTACAATTTCTTCAGCCATGTAGTGGTGTAAGATTATGACTTACTTATTTTTCAGTGACTTTTCTTGCATACTTTCAAACTGCTAGTGCCTTTTTGATTGGGGAAATTAACATGATAAGTCCATCATCTGGAAAATTTAAATAATGCAAAATAATAGAATGAGTTACAAATATTCATCTTCTAACCAAATATATAGTTTTGCAGTAGAATATAGTACCAAGTTTTGAAAGGAAAATAACATGAATATTTTTGAAAAATGGATGGTGTGTCACATGGGAAAACAGTCTGTAAATGACAAAAAAATTATGTACAGACCACTGAATTGTCTGCTTTCAAAGACTGGAAGTACATGTAAGCTAGATAGTGTTTTTGCGATACATGTTTAAAGTCCTGATTCAATTAATATTTATTTTATTTTATTGACAGCCATGCATTGCATGCACAATTAAATAAATCATTGATAATTATGTCAAACAGTTTGCCAGTTTTGTAATAAAATATAATAGATTATATTGATCTGAAGAAATGTAAATGATTGTTTGCAGGTTGTTCACTCGTTTGTGGTGCCGAACATTCGTATGATCGGGGACCGAGTGAGACAGGCAATAGATGGGCAACAACTTACTAACAACGCTGACAGGATTGCCGCCGAAAATATAAAGAAACTTGCAGCGGTGAGTGCCTCTCTTAAAAGAAGGAAACATTTGGGGATTGTCGTGGGGAAAAATTAATATTGAGAAGGGATTATTTTTCTCTTGTGTTTATTAACTTTAAAGGTACTTGCTCATTTTTGTAAAATGCATTTTTTAATGATGAAATAAAGTGTGGCAAATCATTAAAAGTGATCATGAATTAACATTGAGATGTATACAAACGAGGGATTGATGCAGAAGAAGGGTGTTATGTCGCTGATATAGTGAGGAGGCACATTATTTATGTCTTGTGTTTAAAGGGACTCAGTCATGTTTTGTAAAATGCACTTTTTTATGACAAAATAAAGTGTGGCAAATCATTAGGAATGTTAAAACTAAGATACTGAAGGCTTGAACCCATCAACAAATGTTAATATATGCTCAAATATTGTCTTTGAAGTCAACGATTCTGAATTGCGTTAGTAAAGCTTTCCAACAAAACCTTAGTGTTTAATTATCACTCAGCTAATGCAAGAGTCCTTATGGGCGAGTGTTTTTGTTGTCAATTTTCTATTATTTCTTGACTGTCATGCATTTATTCTTAAATTGTTTTTTTCCTGCATTTTCAGTATCAAAGAGTAAATAATTTTAAAAAATTAGTGTTTCCAGATGCATATCCATAAAAACATATTTTTGGTCTAAAAACATGAGCTAGTCCTGTTATATCAGTCAAAAAGGTCTTTTGATTAGGGATTGGGTGTTTTCTAGTTCAATTGTTTTATGCAATTGTTTGCAGTGTTATGACACTTTTTCACTTTTAAATGTCAATCCTCACTGCAGAAGTATATCTCACCGGTGTTGAAGACACACCGTCTGCTGACAGACACTATAGAGGACTACACAGCGGAATACGGCTACTTGGGTCCACTCTTACATGCCGCTGTTGGGAAGGAGAGGAGTTCTTCCACCTCCAGTCAGGGTCCCCCTCATAAGCCAACTATACAGATATCACAGGTAGGGCCTGGCATAGAAACCCACTATTCAGATAGTACAGGTATGGCCTTATACACAAACCCACCATACTGGTACACAGATAGGGCCTCACATAGAAACCCACTATTCAGATAGCACAGTAAGGGCCAGCACAGTAAGGGCCTCATACACAAACCCACCATACTGGTACACAGGTAGGGCCTCACATAGAAACCCACTATTCAGATAGCACAGGTATGGCCTTATACACAAACCCACCATACTGGTACACAGGTAGGGCCTCACATAGAAACCCAGTATTCAGATAGTACAGGTATAGCCTTATACACAAACCCACCATACTGGTACACAGGTAGGGCCAGGCATAGAAACCCACTATTCAGATACTGTGAAATCATTAATGTTCGTGAGGCATTAATGTTCGTGGTTTTCGTGGGTTGGGTGATCCACAAATTCAAGATCCCAGGAAATATTGACCCTTTATTCCCTTTTTCAATTGCCATGTTATGTACATACTCCAGTTTATTTGTTACAGAAGCCGCAGTATACATCGTAAATATCCGTCTAAGTGTATATCGTACTATCATTATTTTGTTAATATATTATATCAGCCTTTAACAAATAATAAACCAAATCATTTTAATGTGTTTTTATGAACCAAATGACAGAAGCAATTGCATTAACCTGTGCTGTTCATGAAAATCTCCAGGTTTACAAGATGTGAGTGATGAGTGTCGGTTCTCAATTTTATTTCTTTAATGAAATAATTAATCGATAACATTAAAGGTTACTGAACACCCAATGTGACAATGTACAAAACAAAGCGTTCAATAAACTTATTAAACAAAAACGTGTGAATAAATATTGAAATGAGATGATATTCAAAAGTAATTGAATTTGTAAACATCAGCTATCTTTAGGGATTGTTTACTCAAATATACGGACCTTCTCGGTGTTTTCACAGTTTGCAAAATTCTTAATTGGCATTCAATGGCTTAGTCTATCTGTATTTAGGATCAGGGTACATCTTCTTTTATGACCTTAATTTCCAATTAAATCGATAATTGACATGGATATATGCACTAATTGGCATGTCGTACCACTTTAGCCAGCGTCATAAACCGAGTGACGTCGACAACAGAAATCACGGGCCAGCGCGTGGAATGCAGTCAATCTAGAACGATCGCAATATTGATTATATTTTTCTTTTCAAACATGAAAAACCACGAATTCAAGTACCCACAAAATTGTCATTTTTCGGCAAACCATGAAATTTCATGCCAACGAATATAAATGATTTCACAGTAGTACAGATATGGCCTAATACACAAACCCACTGTACAGGTACACAGGTAGGGCCTCACATAGAAACCCACTATTCAGATAGCACAGTAAGGGCCTAATACACAAACCCACCATACTGGTACACAGATAGGGCCTCACATAGAAACCCACTATTCAGATAGCACAGTAAGGGCCAGCGCAGTAAGGGCCTCATACACAAACCCACCATACTGGTACACAGGTAGGGCCTCACATAGAAACCCACTATTCAGATAGCACAGGTAAGGCCTAATACACAAACCCACTGTACAGATACACAGGTAGGGCCTGGCATAGAAACCCACTATTCAGAAATTACATATAAGGCCTCAAAAAGTCCACCATACATAGGTAGGGCCTTTAATACATACAAACCCATTATACAGTTATTATGCCATATGTGATGTTCCACAAAAAGTTTATCATTTTATGGATTTAATTATTATAATAGAATATCTTTTCTCGAAAAAAGGAATCACATTTAATAATTAATGCTGTATAGGAGATAAAAGTTAAAGCCTTTAATTGTTTTCATTGCAGGTCATATTTTAAACTAGCCCCAATAACTACAGTGTATAATATTCAAAATAAAAAAGAACAAAACTAACAAGCTTTAAGCCAAGACACAGTATTTCACTAGGTGATTATCTTCGGGCTTGTACCATTCCTCTTGAGAGAAGGATCGAAGAGTAATTCATATCAGCTAATAAGGTGTATCTGACTTTACAATTGGGCTTAAATAGATAATAGTTAATTATAACTGTTACTTTTTTTGCAGGGCAAGCCCCATATATTTCTGGGAGGGTCAGGCACCTTGTCCACGCCACAGACGCCCACATCTGCACGTCCCCTACAAAACATTACATTTCCCCGCACCCCATCCATCCCTGGAGTTGGTCAAAACCCTAACCAGAAGTTTGTCATCATGCAGCAACCAAGGGTGTCATCAGTACCCATGCAGACCACGGGAGTGGGAGTGGGTGGCACTTCAATAGTAAAAGTCCTTCCAGGAATGCATGGAGGGTCAACGGGTAACATTACCAGTGGTGTCAGTGCTAGTACCATAACATCGTCAGGGAGTACAGGAGGGCAGAAGATTGTTGTCATGTCTGGTTCCCAGCAGCCTATGCAGGTGCAGGTGTCTTCAGGAGGGGAACCAGGCAGGCAGGTGTTCACTTCCGCCACAGGCGAGCAGATCTCCATAGTGAAAACAGAACCATCACATTTGTGACCATAGTAATAAACTGGAAATTTGATGAGGTGTGTAATAATGTTCACGTTCTCCGCTGGCAAACATATCTCCCCAAGGACTTGTGCTGCCATACTGTATACAAACCTTAATTCCTCCATCGCGCTCAGTGAGAAACAATAACTTCCACTTGATTGCTCCAAGATGACAGGAATTTGTCATGACTTGGTGGAAATGTGTAATGGTGTTGCCGCAGTGACTAATGACCTTACTTCGCTAGAACCTACATGCCTCTCCATGGCGACATTGTAACCTTACAACAAAGGGTCACAACTACAAATTTGTATTAGTGTTGCTGTATATAAGCTTTGATCCTATGGAACTTTATCTCCTAAACTCAAAAACAAAATCTTGTAAGCAAATCACCAGGAATGGAAAATGTTTAGACTGGAGAGGGGGTAATAATGACTGAAAACTGTTGTTGAAAGATTACGATTAGACAGTGCTGGTTTTCAGTAGTTACTATATATGGAGTAAAACAGCGTGTTGGGAAACAGCTTCCAATTGTTGGAAGGCTGATTGACTATGACTGAATTTTGTTGTAAAAAAAACTCACTCAAGTGTTGATAAAATTTACAACAAAATAAAGTTGTTAAGACATTATGAATTTTGGTGAATGTAACCTTTAATTTCTGAATTCATACCTGAATGTTAAAAGGACAACTCATGTCAGATGTAATTGATTGCATTATTTGATTTTTAATATATTAAAAAATAAATCTTATGGTATTAAATGCTTTACCTATGAACAAGAAACTGAATTAGTTATAGCCACGCCCATGCATTTGTATTAATAACCTGAGTTATTGAAATTATACATGATCACTTAAGAACCCATGTACGGTATTATTTTAATTGCAAGGGCAAAGAGTGAAGTAACTGTGTTGTACCATGTTGTCAAGGAAAACGCTTTCTAATGAACTAGGGTTTCAGCTAAAGATTTCTGAAAGGGTGCTGCACCCTGTCCATTTTTAGGGGCACCCTTCTGGCCTCATGGAGAACAGCATGGGCACCCTTTTGCCTTCATAAAATTCAAAGCTTAAGAATACTTAATATTTATTTTGTTTTGATTAAAACTTATAAAACATTTTCTGTCAAATTCATGATGTTCAAAATTATTCACATTGCTGTACAATGAACCCTCTTGCTCTTCTACAGCATGTTGTCCTTTTTAAAACCTGGCCAAAACCATATAAGTGAATGGCATTTTATTTTTTTTGACTTCGCCCTTTGTTACTCAAATATGGCAAAATATTGTATAGATGGAAGTGATAATTTTGAGGGCCTTAGCTAAACAAGTTTTATAAGGGTGCCACCCCCATGAATACCGGCATGTGCACCCTTCTGTCTTCAAAGAATTATGTCCTAGATTACGCTTAAGGAGGTATTCAATATGCAACTTTATGGTCATACATCATTGACTTCATTTTAACTGTATTGGTTGGTTATTTATATCACACAATCCTATAGGCTATTCTTAGATCCAATTAAGATCAATATTGAAAACAAGCTGTTGTGGTAACAAAGTTTTCAAAACACTGTTAGCCTTGACCTTGACTTACTGACACCGAAAACAAAAGGGCTTATCTACTGGTTGCACCTCATGAATTGGAATTTTTGATTTGATTCTGGATCTATATGCAGTACAAATAACCCTAAGTGAATTTGGTATAGCCACAAGTTGAGTTTGGCTGAAATTTGATCGTAGCCTTATGATTTCCCCTAAAGTTGTTACATTGTCAAAAGTTTGTACAAATCACAGGGATTAATTTTCAAATAACTTGAATGTGTCCCTTGGACTCCAATATTTCTTATCCATGGGTCCTCTGAACAGAAACTGCAAGTCTCAGGTTTAGTGGCAAATCATCCTGTTGATGGACATGTTTAACAATAATTGTTTCACATGAAAATGACCTGGAATGTGATTAAAGAAAGATTAATACTGCGTTTAATATGTAACTATGTTCTCTTGTTAGAAAAAAAGTCCAGTTCAACTGGTTTTTATTTTGTAACAAACAAGGGGAATAATTCTATCAGACTTAGAAAACGGTAAAATTCTGTCACAGCAAATTGAGTTACCTCCCTTGGAATACTTGCCTGACCAGTTACCTGCATGACGTCATCAAGGTATATCCCAATCAAAAATGGGGATATCTCCATTAAAATAGTTATTAAATAATTTATCCTACATTTGTTTATTTAACGGTAATTAAATTATTAAGAAACTTTGTTTCGCTATAAGTAATCATACGGTTTAGACCGGAACTTTAAAGAGAACTCGCCATAATTGACAGGTGGGGTTTCTTAATTTACTTAATGACGTCATACGGAATCTCCCGATATGGTCTTTGGTGCATGAACGCTTGACAATTCTTCTGGGTGTGTCTCAAGTAAGAAGAGTTTCACCTGTTCAATTTTGGATTATTGTACACGGAATAAAAGCATGAATTAAAGAAACAAAACTTCAGGTAACATTTTAAAGGTGTGTTCTTTTAATCTTGAGAGTACCTTAGTAATTTAGATGATGTTTTCCGACATTTTTAGCTACTAAAAAAATGTACCCGCCTGTACTGTACAAATTTTGAAGGCTGTGTACTTTGAAGTTATCGATTTGGAACTAATGCATAAGACACAGAATATATTCAGCACGTTCACTGTGCTGTAGATGTCAATTAAGATATACATGTGTACATGTAATTAGGTGACAAGTTTTGTTTCAGTCTTCTGTCGTTTTGTAGTTAAACACATCGAGCATTAAGCTGCTAAATAATAGACTTACATAGCAAAAATGATATGTACATGTATGTGTAAGTAATTCTACCTTATGTACATGTACAACCTTATAATTATTATCAATATCAGCATATTTATAACAGAAAAAAATGTAGTAGAATACTGTAGATGTAACTCAACCTGTATTTTACTGATCATCCAGAGTTATCAAAATTATATATTTTTTATTTATTGAACTTGAAATATAATACTAGTTTTGACACATTTTTACAGGTAAGCATGGAGCATTTTCAAACATGCAGAGGTCAGAGATAACATGCTTAAGATAACATGCCTATATTAGGTTATATCCAACTACAAGGTTGGGGCGGTACAATTTGCAATAAAAATGTGTGAATGGGCTACTTCACAATAGATGTATATTGACATTTCACACTGGTTGTAAATTATTTATTGATGAACCAACTAAATAACAAACTGTTTGAGATCTATATCTTCAGTCTGACCATGAAATGAACCAAACAAATTATTTCTCCAGAAAATTGCTTTTTTATACAAGAAACTCGTTATTTTGCAATAAATCAATCATAGCCCAATCAATGAATCATTCATTTCGAAATCGTAAGGCAAAGTAAAGAAATTATTTAAGAAAATTCTTATAAGGTCATGTCAGTTCAAAAGCTCTAGCCTACAGAGCTAATATATTGTATTGTTCAGATGGTTGTTAAAGTCAACATCAATTTTAGTGGCATTGTTGTTAACTTTTAAATCTTGGTGGCAATGGAAGGGTGGCAATGGAAGTTTAATGGATTACACTTATGATCTGCAGTATTTCTTACAAAATTAAGATGACGGTTTCAGATGTTCTTGTCTTTTATAAATATCTGACCACATCATAAAAAATTTTACACTTAAAAAGTTAACAATAATCTTGTTGATCATGTTGTTAACTTAAAGCTCTGGACAATCAGCCCATTTTTATGTTTAATAACATGCATGTCTTGCCAACTTAAATTAAAACTTATATTTTCTTATCTTTATAGTTTACACCCCTCCCCATGACTCGCATGTTACAAAATGTTGAAGGTGTAATAATATGTAACGAAGCAAGGAGCATTTAAGTTTGACATGCAGAATGCATGCTTTATATTTCATAAAGTACAAATCAGCCTGTTATTGCGGTTGTTAAACACCATAATATGAGTAATAGACACACAAAAAAAGAATTTTTATATGCCGGTGAATTGAAGTGTGACATCTTTTTACAGAGATCAAAACAACTGCTTACAGATTAAAACAAATGGTGTGTAGGCAAACACATTCTTGGTTTTCTGAAATGTGAACAAAAAATCATTAATTGTAACTTAATTCTTAATATAAAAATCCATCATTCTAGTAGTACATATATATATATGTATGTATGTGTCTGTATCATATTTTTTCCAATTGTTTTGGTAAACGATGTGCTGTCATTAAACAGTGTAAGACATTGATGTCCGCTTCTTTGCTAAGATTATTTTTAACTAAATTTACATACCCAGTATGAAGGCATATTATGCTAAAACATTTTGAAAAAAGAGTAAAAAACATAACTTATGTTTGTGTGATTTTATTTATTATTATATTATTTCTTCAAGTAGTCACATGTTTGATGAACATATAAGAACATTAGTATGCTCTTGTCTGACCATCTGTGTCAAGTATTGTGCAGGTGAACATAAAGATCCATATGGCCGTGAGATTGCCATTGATCAAGACGGGTCGTCATCAATTATTCAACTCTTCTCAGATTTCGTCCTGTTTGATTTTGTTTTCTAGAAAAAACAAAGGTTCATACTTTATATAGCTTTATAATTGAATACATGTATATACCTGGGAGATGCATCATGTTTTAATAAAACAGTATGAATACAGTTTCTTTGATCAGTTTTGGGGGGTGGGGTTTTGTCGCATTGCCATAATATTTGTTTTGATTTTTCTTGTGGCTTCATGATTTCTTGGAATATATAAATTGTTGGATCTTCCAAACAATTCTTTCTCTGTACTTAAGCATGATGGTTGAATTCATTTTCAAACCGGGATGGCAGTATTTTCCAAAATATGCTATGTTTAACTTTCATATTGATCAACTTTACTTTTATCCTTCATGAGAGGACTTTTATATAATAATAATCGAGTGATATATATTTGACAAATACTGAAAATTAAATAATTTTATTTGATGTTTCTTACATGTGTACTGATACCCATTTTCAGTACCGCGCCCGGGTAGAGATAAACTATATACGTAAGTATTTATTTGGAAATCTATAAGAAAATTATCTGCCAGATTTGATTAATTTTCATATAAACCTCCAAATAAACATTTCAACTAGCTATATAATACTTAAAAAGCTGTAAAAATGAAGAAAACTCCTCAGATCTGCTAAAATGTGAAAATTACATGACAACACAAACTTTGATGATATGAACATTGTTTTCTACAATTGATTTGTATAGATACATTAATGTAATTGCTTTCCTTTTATTTGATAAAATCTGTCACAATTTTATGTCGCAAACTCCCACAGTCGTTTTCGTGACTGATCATTTGGTGGTGTGCAAGTGGATCATTTTTTGTCTTATTTACGAAGCATGACATCTAACAAAACCTCAATATAAAATGACATGAAACAAATTTGATGAACTTAAATTGACAAGCATCATTATGTATAAGGCATGATATAATACCGGAAGAAAGGAAAGGCAGCTCTTAATTTTCTCTGCTCCCTGAGGATGAAGAAACAATTACTTTATTAAGCTTATTCAGGTTACAACTTTGTCCACCGACCATTCAGATTTCTACGTAACTTGGCACAAAAGTTCATACTAGGCCTGATGGAATCTAATGTAAAGAATTTAATTCAGCACAAATGTTTAGTCATTTCACTTGGAGACATAAGGTCAAGGGGAAACTTAGTGTCATTCGGTCAGATTTCATGATTCAGATGTTTATACTTGAAGCCACATTAGGATTTCAAAGTAATTTACCGGTGGGGGGATAGATCTCAGACACGAGGGAGGGGATAGATCTCAACACAGGAGTTTATCTCTGACAACCAAAATTTTTGCTAAAAATGTTTGCATGATGAGCTATCAAGTGCTCTTATTTAAAATTTAATCAGGTTTTTGTGATGTGTCATTGTTCAGAAAAAGTTACACTTTTGTCATTTAATTTGAGCAATTTGTTATGTATGCAACAAACAATTAAGGTACGTCATTTGTCACGGAACATCAAGTTACAACATGGTTATAAAAGAGCCATATATTCTGCTGAACTCAACAATATTTTTTAATGACTATTATCTAATGCTCGAAATATTGTTGATATTTAAATTTTCAGCAGAAAAAAAATATTATGAGGACATTTTCTGAAAACGTTGGACACCTTACTTAACTGTCAAACTAGAATTTGACCCCGTTTATGACCATCTTTTTCAAAACCATAGGAAAGTTTAATTTCTAATTTTGTATGTTTTTAAAAAGAGCTGATGTTTATCAAATTTAATGTACTGTTTAGAAAGAAATATCGGTTATCTCAACAGGTCAGAGGAAGGTATTTATATTCTAAAAAAAAACGCGTCAAAAAGTGTGCGAGATGCCGTAGGCTAAATATACAGTCGGGCTAGATATTCTTGAAAAAAAAGGGGGGGGGGGTAAAATCATTACCATTACTATCATTGTGATTATCATTACTAGACCTTTCAATTTTTTCTAAAGACACTAAAGACATAACATTTTTATTTTTTATCCGTCTGTTGCGAATAACATCTGGAAATACCACCATGTATGTACATAAACTATCATTATATGTGTATGCAAATGATTTTGTAATTACATGGATTGCTGTATGTATTACAATGCTAATTACTGGTGTAATATTACATGGAATTCCACAACATTTTGCTGAATGACAAATTTAAGGATTTGTTACTAAGGAAGTGTTACTTGGTAAGAAAAAAATACATGAATTTAAATCTTATTTAAACAAGACTGTATTATTTTGAAACTCATTGCATGTCGATAAGAAAAACTGTGTGTACTTAATGATAAAGACACGGCTGAGGCCTGCTACGGACTTCCGTGATCATCAGTTCTGTACTTTATTACAATTTCAAAAAGTTGCGCTATATTGAACCAGATTTCGGGAATGTAAAAATATTTTGTGGTTTAATTAAAGACTGGAAAATTAAAATTACCAGGGAAGCTTAGTGATGTTTGAATTTTGGTAAGAAATTATATGATAATGATTTGTTTTAATGTTTTAGTTATCAAGGTGAGATTCAAATACAACAACAACAGCCATCGAAGGAGCTTGCTCATGTTTTGGGAAAAAAAAATTATTTATGCTATTTGCACCTGAAAGCACTATTATTATTACTGTTTTACTCTTTGATACCGAAATTGCAGAAAAAATGCAATTAAAATATGAAAAAACAACCGGTCTTTAGTGGGGAGTGAACCAACACTAGTATAGTTATTTAGAAAACTGACAACATATCTGATCGCCCACAAAAGCTTTTATATAAGCTGAGGGATAATCTAACCTTTAAGCCTTTTGTTGAAAAGTATTACTAACGCTTATTTTCAAAATTGTGGACTTCAATGACAATATTTGAGCATTATGTTAACATTTGTTGAAGGGTTCCAGTCTTCAGTATCTTAGTTTTATCACTCCTAATGATTAGCCACAGTTTATTTCATTCATAAGCATTAAGTCTCTTTAAGGTATCTGAAGTACAGCATTATAAACATTTGATGCCTTGTGACGTCGGGGTTCCATGTTATTCTGGTATCAATGGAAAGGGTTTAATGTGTAGCGGCAGATTTTGTAAATATAATAAAGTATTAAGCGATTAAAATATTGCAAACATGCTGTTTTGGCATGGATTGAAAAATCAGTCATTTCATTTCCGATATCAGTTGTAATAAGAACAAAAATACAAACTGCCATTGCGTTATCTGTAATGCATTTTTGGTCAACTATTTTTTCATATCTTTAATCAGTAAGCAATCAAAGAATGCCAGAGTTATATCGGGTCACCAATAAGGCATCAAAATTTAACACTACGGCCAATGGCAAAATAATTTAAAAATCTTATTTGAACATCAAAAACCACAATAAATACAAAAAAATTAACAGTATTTTGTTCTGTCATGGTAATCAATGCTGTTGTTTTTTTCATAAATTTTTGTGATAATAAACATTATAGAAACAAGTGGACGCTTAAAGGCAAATTTATAGAAGAAAAATCTGAATATGTAAATATGTCTTTAACATTTTTTTTACACATTTTAATTAAGTTGTTAAATTCACTTGCTAATTGAATATTTTGTATTCATAGGTGGCAGTCTCAGTCAGAGATGGGGAATTTTTTCACCTTCTCTGACTGATATAGGTTGTAGGGTTAACGCAGTGGTTAGCACATTCGCTTCTCACCTAGGCTTCCCCAGTACGATTCCCGGTCTTGGCACTTGTGAGTTTGGTTTGTGGTCACCAAGCTTGACAAGTGGGTTTGCTTCTGTGGTTAGAACAGTTCCCTTTCCCCCACAACACAATACCACACTCTCACGTAACAATTATGTTTGTTCCAACAAGAGTAATTAATATAATGTTTTAATAACTTGTTTCACAATCGTTGCAAATACATAAGTTTAAACCTAAACGTAAACTTACTCAGATATAAGCACCTCTGACTGTATCAAGATGTAGATACATGTATAGACCATATTTAATTTGGGCGTTGCAATACTTGTTTTCACTTTGAAGGAGTGATAAAATTGTTTTAAATCTACCCTTATCTGGATGTATAAAATCTAAGATATTTGACATACAGTAGCTACAGTGAACGGTTATCAGCCGTCTTTTTAACTTCATAGGGTCAATAAATTCTTCAGATAATTTTCCTGCTATCGAAATCTGATATGTGAATGGGTTTTGTTTCTCCAATGATATTCACTGGTTGCTTATTTACTTCCTTTTAAATGCATGAATTAAAACTTTGCCATTGCATGATCATCAGTTTTAATGAAAATGTTCTTCAATGACTTATATTATAATGACCTTTGTTTCACATTATATATTGAGTTTGTTATGCCCCAGTCAATTGTAGCTACGGCCCCCCTTAGGTCAGAGGGTATACCGGGGATAGTAGGGGAAATGGGCCATGTTTTTACCTTCCAAGTGACCGCGCAGTGCCGGATGAATGCAGTGATTTTGTTTTCGCTCCAAAAATAGAGGGGAATGGGCCTTGCATACCTAAGGTCCCTGGGGTGCGGGGGCATTTAGTGGGGATTTTACCAGAAGTTCGTCCCAACAGGGCAGGGATTTTACCCGGGCTCGGCTGGACCTTAAGTCAAAGTCCCCGCTATTTCCCAGACCTTTGGGGGCCGTGGTTACAATTGACTGGTGCATTACATTTACCTTTCTCTTTGGTTCGTAGTATTCAAGGGAGCTTTTAAAGGACAAGTTTTTGTTTATACCATCCTTAAAAGCAGGAAATGAACATGTTGACTGATATTTCAACAGATTTTAACACATATTCAACTGTCCCATTTATGTGAAAGTATTATGCACCAGTCAATTGGAACCAAGGCCCCTCCAGGTAGCCGGGGAAATGGGCCATGTTTTTACCTTTTAGGTGTCCCCGTAGTGCCGGGTGAATGCGGTGGTTTTGTCTTCGCGCAAAATATAGTGGGGATGGGCCTTACCTAGGGTCCCTGTGGTGCGGGGGCATTTGGTGGGAATTTAACCATCAGTGAGGGGATTTTACCCGGGGTTGGCTGGACCAAAAGTCAAAGTCCCCGCTATTCCCCGGACCTGGGGGGAGGCCGTTGTTACAATTGACTGGTGCATTACTTGGCATTGAAATGCCAAAATAAAACAATTAAGAGACTCCAAAATAAGTCTAAAGAAAGACGGACCTCCCCCAATTTGTAAAAGAATTCTTGTGCATTAAAATATGCCCTTGTTTTAGGTAGGCATAAGTAAAACATTCTTATTAAATTTTTACATAAGCATAGAATAGGGGTTCAACAACTTAATTTATGTCAAGTTTTACCCATAACGCTTTACTGATTGAAAGAGATTATTTTTGATGTACAAGTTCAGTATCTGGAACACTATGATTATCGGTGAAAAGCAGTACTAAGTCTGATATCGGAAAAAAGACATCTATACAGGTTTAATGGGTTAGGCCTAAAAAATGGTTGGGAATACCTTAAATCCTATACCTACGAAATTGGAAATTGGCAACGACTCTCCCGTTTTTATAGTCAGTTGGTGAAAAAAAAATGAGTGTGTTTCAATATGTAGTTTAAAAAAATTTTTATACAGAAGATATCGTTCTTATAGATAAAGACTAATATTTTGTTTTTAAATGAATAAAAAGCCCACCTACCCTACCTGTTTTTGAAAAGGATGTAACCCTGATCAAACCATTAGTGTTGCTTAACAAGTTTGAAAATAATTAAGTTGTTATTAATCTTTAAATAGCAGTTTATTAAAGCCCACAATGGCCTGAAAGCTTCAGAAGTATTAAGAATTGTCACGTTGATATAGATACCGGTCGTCAAGTGCAGTAACTTTTCCGAATAGTCTCCCAGTTGCAATAATTATATCTCGCGGAGGCGGGCATTATTAAAACACAATTTGTCACAAAATGACGTAATTTTCTCCCAGTTTGGACTTAAAGGTCCTTTTCAGAAAATAGCTAGAAAACCAATGTGCTCATAAACCATTAGGGTATCTTTATTACAATGCTTTTCAAGACATGTATTAAACTTAACATACTGCACAGTGTACTGTTCCAAGACAATACACCAATCCAATCTTTAACAAATAATTTCATATGAACCAATTCTGTGACCAGTCTGGGGGATTTCATCACTTTCAGTGACAACTTAAGCTTCAATTCACTTGTTTTATGTGACAAAGGCACTTACTTCAACTTTCCATGTTGTCATGCAGTGTCACACAGATTAGATTACTTCCAAGATATATATGATAGTATCTTCTTGGTGTTACTCATTGTTTTAATCATTCTACTCTATCAGTCTATGTAATTTGAATCCCAGCAATTGTTTATAAAAAAAAATGTATTTGTTTGTTTTAATGGCTTAATTTTAGGTGTATAGATTCATGAAACATATTGTTTAAACAAAGTTAACTTTAAAATATTATGTACCTGACACTTTACAGTATGATATTAACAATTGTGTTATGGTTAAAGCTTGTTTAAGTATGTCACAATAACTTAACAAAAATAAATGGTTTGATGTGACACATTCAGTTGCAAAACCGTTTATTTTGTGTAGGTACATACTAACAGTTACCTTTTACTTTTTAGTGGTCTACATTTTATTGTGTAAACTACTTACTACATGGGCCAGCCACTGTTTATATCTATCGTTTCACCTGATTTAAAACCATAAAGGCTGTCTGCTGATTTACTGAAATAAATGCATTGGAAATACTGCCTAATCTCATTGGACAAAATCGAATGTCAACCACTAAACAAGTTCATTTTTCAATGCATCTTTATTTACCAGGTATATGTACAATATGTGCACTGCTATTATTCATTCTGTCATGAATGTATGACATGAGTTACCTGAATAAACTTGAAAATTGAAACTTTCAGGTTAAGTGTTATGTTTATTCCTGAGTAAATTATAAATTGTTAACACAGTAAAATAGTAAAAACCATAAACGAAATTAATTTTCCTTATTTCTTTTTATGTAAACTGCAGAAAAAAGGTTTTGGGAACAACAAATCATAAATTTGGGGACTTTTGAAATAATCAATGTATGAATATAAAATAATTCAGGAAGTGAAAATTCCAATAGTAATTTGCCAAATTACCCACAACACTAGCACTAGAATTGTCCAATTAGGAATGGGTCAAGATATCTGACCTGTATGCTGTCCTGGAAAATTATATATACAGGTGTCCAAAGATAATCTTCTATTTGTTTATAAATTCTTTTTCATTTTACAAGGATTATGAAGAATTTTCAATTTAATTACTGATAAGACCCTCTCATTGGCACGATGTTGGGCAAAAGTGTGGTCTTGTGTTTAGGGGGGAACCAGAAAACCTGCCTGTCCGGTTTGATGAGGTTACCACCAACCAAATTCACATGTGCTCTGAGGTCAGGAATCAAAAACAGGTCGCCTTGCTGAGAAGCAAGTGCTCTAACTTGCTGCGCTATAATGATCCTCATGTTTGTTTTTATGTTCCGGATATAAATGGTGGTGATCTCAATCTAAAAGCATCAGTTTTAGGAGTCATTATTATACTCACATTTAATCAACACAGTTGCCTTATCAATGTGACCCTGTTATAGTTATTACAGAATTTTATTGATTATACTGGTCGGTATGACACTGTTTAGAGTGAAGACAAACATTGCAGTGTATCAGAAAGAAAAAAACTTGTCTCTATTTTGTAACTATTATAACCAAACTTACATGCCCCAATGCCGGGAACCTGAGAGTGGCTAGATAAATATGTGTCTCATGTTAAATTGACAAGATGTCTCCAGAATTTCATGAATACATTTTAATCAAGTACTTTTGTATGAAGATGGATAGTAACTACAGTTGAAGCCCAATGCCTTGATATACCAGGGACAGGCCAAAATACATCGAGCCTCGAGTATATCGAGCCTAGCGGGAATGCTTACAAAGGGTTAATCAAAATTGGTCCTTTACATCAAGTTCCAGCCACAGAGGAAAACGAGACAAGCGATATCGAGCCAATGGGTTTCGACTGTAAATGAAAAATCATAATTCAGTATTTGTTCAAGACTAATTTGACTACTAATTTGAATGTCACTTTGGGCTTACATGACCGATCTTAGATAACCTAAATTTGAAGTCAGATTGGCTGTTCTGATATGGTTGATGATGCATACAGATTTCTATTTGTGATATTTCAGAAAATACTGACAAACTGCTTTAATTGAGTGTTAAAACGAATTCAGCAGGCAAGTGATAAATGGCTGTTTAAACATGGCTGATAAAAAATGTGCATAACTTTGCTATGTAATTGTAGTCTGATAACATTATTTGTCACTTCTAACAGTTGAAGATTGAGAAATAATTGACACAGGTATATAAAAAATTGATTTACATTTATGCGTGCAATTGCATATTTGTAACATTGACTTCATCAAGCATGGAAATGAAATGTTGATATTACATGGGCTTAATAAGCCTTCTTTTTACGATCATCATCTTGCTCTTAAAGCACGCGCGAAATAATTATTATTTAGTGCTTTATAACATGATATATTGTCATTAGTGATTCAAAATCTGTGAACATCTGATGGTAAAGGTTAGAATAATTAATTTGTAACAGTTGAGGTTATTAATTGTCAAACTGTCATCACCGTAAACAAATTAACATGTCAACAAATGTTTCTATTGCTGATTTTGCTGCCAGACTTTTATGATGGTTGAGTTTTGATCCTTTGCGCACCAGTCAATTGTAACCATGCCCCCCCCCCCCCCCCCCCGACCCAGGGTATAGCAGTGAATTTGACTTTTGGTCCAGCCTAACTCGGGTAAAATCCCCGTCGTGTTGGGACAAACTGCTTGTAAAATCTCCGCCAAATGCCCCTGCAACCTTGGATACCTAGGTAAGGCCAATTCCCCACTATTTTCGGCGTGAAAACAAAACCACCACATTCACTTGGCACAGCGGGGCCACCTTGAAGGTATATTAACACGGCCCATTTCCCCCGATATCCCTCAGTGGGATACCCCTGGATCTGGGGATGGGGCCGTGGTTACAATTGACTGGTGCATTATTAAATGCCAAAAAGAGGTAAAATGAAGTGAAGCATTGCTCTTAATTGAAGATAAAAAATCTATATTTTTTTCTGTTATGTTTTCAGACTGACATCCAACTGGCTTTGAGACACCCCTTCAACAACTGAACATGGTCATTTTAGGAAAGGTAAGTCAATTAGGATTAGTGTTTGCCCTCATGTCTCCACTATTGAGATTTCCGGACAGACTCTGATTGAATTATTAAGAAAACATTGAAAAAAGTTTTGTAAATAATTGTTAGTATATGGGTTATTAAATTAATAGCATGAGTTCAGGAAAATTAAATGGCTCTGAGGCAGAGACATTCAAATCAACACTCCTAGAGTTGGTTTTTAATCCTGCTTCATGGAATAATATGATGTTGACCAGTGGCTTAATCAAATGCCAAATTATATAATGGTTACAAAGCAAAAGTAAAAACCAACATTGGCAACTTTTTTGGTTTTTAAACCTCCCTGCATGTGATATACTGACATTGGGTACATTTGCTAAAAGCTGTTCACACTAAAGTGTTCTATATGTAAAGAACAAATCCTACACAAAAGCTCTTTGTAGTCTCCTGTTTCTTGAATTTTGCACCCCTCGCTGAGGTAATGAGTGCTTTTTTGATTCAGGTCGCAAATAATTATTGAATTGAAAATCTGCATCTGAAATGCACTGCAAAAATTTTAACTTCCTGGAGGGAGGGGCTTAACATTTCCTTTTCTTATTCTATTGGTCAACTTAATTTAATTTTAACAAAAAGCACTTTCAGGGTGTTCCTAATATATTCAGGTAAAGAGTGCTCTATGTGCCCGCCCTGTACTCGTAAATAGTCTGTCTGCATGTTACACAACTCTCGCCCATGATCTCTTAAGATATCACAGCTCTGAAACTAAATAATGCATTGTATAATCAATAACATTTGCTGGTATTCACCTTATTAGGGTGTTTTGATTTGTTTTTGTTATGCCTTAAGACTGGTTTTTGTCTTTACGTACAAATCAATCATAAATAAGACAAGCAATGATCATTTTATAACCCATGTGTTCGTAAACAATGAATCCACCCACAGCTGTTGTTTAGTTGACAAACTTTTATACAGGGACGAAAAGGCAATCTATTGATCATTAAGTACATTATAATAACTCCATTGCCCATTGTCTTAGTTAATCATGTTGAGTGCTAAAAATAGATGAGGAAAAAAACATGCCCCCCACTTGGATATTTTTTTCTTTCTTTAATCACTGTTCATTGATGAATCAACAATGATTATTCTTTTGAATTACCTGGCCTGAATCCTTATCCTTAAGTGATTTCCATAAAAGCCCGGAAATTAAACTTAAGCTGTCATGCACTCACCGTGAATTCAGGGCTTGTGAGCTCGTGCTAAAATATCCCACTCAGTTAATAGTCTTCAAAGTTAGACTTTTGGATGAACACCAGATTGGTGATTATATTAGCCTGGTTCCTTACACTATATAAGTGCTTGGAATTAACAAAAATCAACAGTGCATGCTTCATAAAATGCAGAACTTTAGCGAGCCCGGAAAGCTTTTTACATTAGTGCAGGGCTTGTTGACTAATGTTATAATTTAAAACACTGACCGTTGCTTCATTATACATTCAATTGACTGTTAAGTATGATTTGCGGCAGCTTGAAGCTCCAAAATGTTAAAAAAATGTCTATTTTAAAGTTTTGGGGGGTGGAGGGAGGGTGTGTCTTGGACTCTTAAGTGACATGTTGCGTGGAGAAAACGGTTAGTACATTTATGCTTGATGGTGGACTATTCCACGATCAGGACAACCGAAGTATGTCAATAAAACCTTAAGTGCCACTTTTCTAAAGGTCTTGATTGTTTATTGCCTTCTTTTAACTACCAATGCAAAGTTGCATAGAATACTGAATTAGCGAATTTGATAAGTTTGACTCCAAAACTTAAGATATAATCCAGAGGTAAATACCGACTTGAGTCTCAAATGTTGCCTGAACGTTGTAATATGATGAAATATAGTTACAATGTAACATTCCTATATATGAAAATGAAACAGTGTCATTATGTGAAAATCTTTGCATTTTATTAATATGGCTTTGAGTGAAAATGTGGGAGAATTGTTGAAAAACTTTGGAGATTTATAATTGATGTGAGATTCAATTGTGAAAATATAATGTATCAATCATTTATTATGTTTGAATAAAAACATATGGGAAATTTGTTGAAAAGAATTACAAAAAAAAAATCCAAATCATTGTTCAGGAATTAACTTGTAACCATCATTTGTGAGCTAATTTGAAGGGATAATCTTTTGTGACTAAATATGTATAGGTCAATGAAGGTTTTGGTACAGGTAAGCACATATAATTTTGTTGTATCAAATTCAAATTTTTTAGCCTTTTTTTTTTTAAAGATCTTGCAGTTTTATATTGCATGTTCATTTTTGGAAAATTGACAAACTATCATTTTATTAAACAGAATCTTTAACTTAATCTGGCTATTGGAAGACTTGATTGAAAGCTTAGACATTTCATGCAATTTCAGTGAAAATACTTGAAATTCTACTTTTGAAATGGTAGACTTAGAGTATATTTACAGAGCTATAATTGAAGTCAGTCACAGATGACATTATATACAAAACTAACACTGACTTGGTGGAAATTAGTTTAATATGACACTTAAATAGTACATAATTTGCCTCGTTTAATTATTGATGAATTAGTTTTTTATTACCAATTACTGTTTATAGATTACATAGTCGTCATTTATTGATTTATTGACCTGTCTGGTTCAAGTGGTCAAAACATCCATAATGATTGACAATTGGGGTGAACCTGTAATATTCTAATTATTGAATGATCATTCATACCGTATGTATAGGTTATTTTTATTTGAAGGTCTTTATGGAAATCATAAACTTTCATGTCCTAAGCGCAGTTGGGCAAATGTTTCATTTTCATAAAGACCTCCAAATAAAATATAACGTGTAATATATAAATTATGTGACTGAGTCGAACCCCACTGGCTTGAACTCCCTTGGCTCGAATTCCTCGTTGGCTTGAACTCCCTTGGCTCGAATTCCTCGTTGGCTTGAACTCCCTTGGCTCGAATTCCTCGTTGGCTTGAACTCCCTTGGCTCGAATTCCTCGTTGGCTTGAACTCCCTTGGCTCGAATTCCTCATTGGCTTGAACTCCCTTGGCTCGAATTCCTCATTGGCTTGAACTCCCTTGGCTCGAATTCCTCATTGGCTTGAACTCCCTTGGCTTGAATTCCTCATTGGCTTGAACTCCCTTGGCTCGAATTCCTCATTGGCTTGAACTCCCTTGGCTCGAATTCCTCATTGGCTTGAACTCGCTTGGCTCGAATTCCTCATTGGCTTGAACTCCCTTGGCTCGAATTCCTCATTGGCTTGAACTCCCTTGGCTCGAATTCCTCATTGGCTTGAACTCCCTTGGCTCGAATTCCTCGTTGGCTTGAACTCCCTTGGCTCGAATTCCTCATTGGCCTGAACTCCCTTGGCTCGAATTCCTCATTGGCTTGAACTAGATGTTAAGAACCGATTTCTTTATACTGAAGGTAAATATTCTTGCTTGGCTCGATTTTTATGAGGCTCAAGGTATTTTGCTGGTCCCTCACAGGGAGTTCAAGCCAGCAGGGTTCTGGGGTGCGTTTCAATAAAGATTTTTATCGTAAATTGAAATTATCTTAGTGTCATAGTTTCATTATTTTAATACATATTTGAGTGAATTGAACTCGAGTCAGCATTGAAAATGAACACCAAATTGAGTAAATAAAAATAATTGATGTACATGTATCGTTAATCTTTATACAGGTTTAAGAGAATTGAAGTTACGACTAAAATCCTTTATTGAAACAGCCCCCAGCTGTATAAAACTGTTCAGTGTTAAGAAAGTCTCTTGTATAATTAAAACAGAGCAACAAGAGTATATATTTAAACAATTGAGGCTAATATGAACCTTCATGGTCTTAAAGCACAGAATTTCAATGGTAATAAAATACTGTAATATTATTTCGAAATTGAAATTTCATATTCATTACCAAGTCTCAAGTTTTAGGAAGGAGTAATTTTAAGTGACAGTGTCTCCAGTTTTTTTTTAAAAGGAGAGGAAGATAAGTGAACCATTCATCGATACACGATACCACCATACTTTTCACCCAAGTTCGGGCGTTTTAGGATGAGCCTAGTTTGCACAAGTATAAAAGCAAAAAGTTGCATCTTTTTTTTAACCCAATTCTCGCATCTTTTGCATAATCATTAATGTACCGGGTACTTCTTTTAAAAAGAAATACAATTTCATCAGCTGATAAAACTTTTTCTGTGTAAAGACGTATGAAGTTTTGAAAGGGAGGACATAATTTAACTATCTTCCAAATAATGGTTGAGTGCATCTGAATAGCGAAAACAACTTAATTTTCACCATGATTATCACAATGTTATATAAAAGGGAGACTGTAGAAAGATTTATTATGAATGAATAACCATATTTGGAGTATATTTAAAGGTCTTTACATGTTGATGAACTGGAAAGATTTTCTACTGTCAGTTATTTTTCTCTGTATAGACTTATAAGTAATGGTTAGTGATTGTTAGTAATTTTTTATATGTACTTATCAAAATAAATGGTCTGATGCAGTGCAGTCGCATAACTATTTATTTAGTGTAAATTGCATTCTTACCATCTTTAGTTTTTTTAGTGGTCTACATTATTTCATGTAAACTACCCATTTACTGGGCCAGCCACGGTTCATATCTGCCACTTGACCTGATTAAAATCAAGAACAGCTGACTGCTGCTTTACTGAAAAACTTGAGAAATACTCATTGGACAAAATATTTTGTTGACCTGGATGGTGTCTTGAAAATTACAAATTTAGATTGTACACGCATAAATTAATTTGATTGTAAATCAATTATGTACTTCCTATTTAAAATTACACAGAAGCTTTCAAATTATGTTTTTGAATGTAATGCAACCACTAACATTAAACAACAATTATTTTATCATTAAAGTATTCCAAAATGTGTATATATATAATTATAAATATGTTATGTGCTATTCATAGATTTTATAAAGTATGTACATGTATGTTATACCTCCATACTTTTATTTCAGTAAACGTTTTAAATGTATACCTTATCTCAATAAGAAGCCCTTTAACTATAAGTTTATTTACATTTTATGTGTGCTTAAACTCCGACCAAAGCTGAAGTTACTTTTGAGATTTTGTCCTACCATTGAATGAAAACATTGTTGAAAATGGTTTGACTCTCAAATCAGCTCGGCCTTTTGATTCAAAACCAAGATAAAATTGACAAAAAATTAGAATGTATATAATATTACATCTTAACGATATAAGGGTTCATACCAATGCCATCTTGTAAACAGCAATGGTGGGATTTAAATTTAGTGTTTGATTAGGTGTCTGCCTCTCACCAAAGATGTCATTGGTTTAATCCCAACCAGGATGAGAGTGTTATATTGGTTGAGGTGTCTAGCTCTCACCCAAGAGGTCATGGGTTCAATCCCAACCAGGATAAGTGTGTTCTATTGGTTTAGGTGTCTGCCTCTCACCCAAGAGGTCATGAGTTCAATCTCAACCAGGATAAGTGTGTTCTATTGGTTAAGGTGTCTGCCTCTCACCCAAGAGGTCATGGGTTCAATCTCAACCAGGATAAGTGTGTTCTATTGGTTAAGGTGTCTGCCTCTCACCCAAGAGGTCATGGGTTCAATCTCAACCAGGATAAGTGTGTTCTATTGGTTAAGGTGTCTGCCTCTCACCCAAGAGGTCATGGGTTCAATCACAACCAGGATAAGTGTGTTCTATTGGTTTAGGTGTCTGCCTCTCACCCAAGAGGTCATGAGTTCAATCACAACCAGGGTGAGTGTGTTCTATTGGTTAAGGTGTCTGACTCTCACCCAAGAGGTCATGGGTTCAATCTCAACCAGGGTGAGTGTGTTCTATTGGTTAAGGTGTCTGCCTCTCACCCAAGAGGTCATGGGTTCAATCTCAACCAGGATAAGTGTGTTCTATTGGTTAAGGTGTCTGCCTCTCACCCAAGAGGTCATGAGTTCAATCACAACCAGGGTGAGTGTGTTTTATTGGTTAAGGTGTCTGACTCTCACCCAAGAGGTCATGAGTGCAATCCCAACCAGGATGAGAGTGTTATATTGGTTAAGGTGTCTAGCTCTCACCCAAGAGGTCATGGGTTCAATCCCAACCAGGATAAGTGTGTTCTATTGGTTTAGGTGTCTGCCTCTCACCCAAGAGGTCATGAGTTTAATCTCAACCAGGATAAGTTTGTTCTATTGGTTAAGGTGTCTGCCTCTCACCCAAGAGGTCATGGGTTCAATCTCAACCAGGATAAGTGTGTTCTATTGGTTAAGGTGTCTGCCTCTCACCCAAGAGGTCATGAGTTCAATCTCAACCAGGATAAGTGTGTTCTATTGGTTAAGGTGTCTGCCTCTCACCCAAGAGGTCATGGGTTCAATCACAACCAGGATAAGTGTGTTCTATTGGTTTAGGTGTCTGCCTCTCACCCAAGAGGTCATGAGTTCAATCACAAGCAGGGTGAGTGTGTTCTATTGGTTAAGGTGTCTGACTCTCACCCAAGAGGTCATGGGTTCAATCACAAGCAGGGTGAGTGTGTTCTATTGGTTTAGGTGTCTGCCTCTCACCCAAGAGGTCATGGGTTCAATCTCAACCAGGATAAGTGTGTTCTATTGGTTAAGGTGTCTGCCTCTCACCCAAGAGGTCATGAGTTCAATCTCAACCAGGGTGAGTGTGTTCTATTGGTTAAGGTGTCTGCCTCTCACCCAAGAGGTCATGAGTGCAATCCCAACCAGGATGAGAGTGTTATATTGGTTAAGGTGTCTAGCTCTCACCCAAGAGGTCATGAGTTCAATCCCAACCAGGAGGAGAGTGTTATATTGGTTAAGGTGTCTGACTCTCACCCAAGAGGTCATGAGTGCAATCCCAACCAGGATGAGAGTGTTATATTGGTTAAGGTGTCTAGCTCTCACCCAAGAGGTCATGAGTTCAATCCCAACCAGGAGGAGAGTGTTATATTGGTTAAGGTGTCTGACTCTCACCCAAGAGGTCATGAGTTCAATCCCAACCAGGATGAGAGTGATATATTGGTTAAGGTGTCTGCCTCTCACCCAAGAGGTCATGAGTTCAATCGCAACCAGGATGAGAGTGTTATATTGGTTAAGGTGTCTGACTCTCACCCAAAAGGTCATGAGTGCAATCCCAACCAGGATGAGAGTGTTATATTGGTTAAGGTGTCTAGCTCTCACCCAAGAGGTCATGAGTTCAATCCCAACCAGGAGGAGAGTGTTATATTGGTTAAGGTGTCTGACTCTCACCCAAGAAGTCATGAGTTCAATCCCAACCAGGATGAGAGTGATATATTGGTTAAGGTGTCTGCCTCTCACCCAAGAGGTCATGAGTTCAATCCCAACCAGGATGAGAGTGTTATATTGGTTAAGGTGTCTAGCTCTCACCCAAGAGGTCATGGGTTCAATCTCAACCAGGAGGAGAGTGTTATATTGGTTAAGGTGTCTAGCTCTCACCCAAGAGGTCATGGGTTCAATCCCAACCAGGATGAGAGTGTTATATTGGTTAAGGTGTCTAGCTCTCACCCAAGAGGTCATGGGTTCAATCCCAACCAGGAGGAGAGTGTTATATTGGTTAAGGTGTCTAGCTCTCACCCAAGAGGTCATGGGTTCAATCTCAACCAGGAGGAGAGTGTTATATTGGTTAAGGTGTCTAGCTCTCACCCAAGAGGTCATGGGTTCAATCTCAACCAGGAGGAGAGTGTTATATTGGTTAAGGTGTCTGACTCTCACCCAAGAGGTCATGGGTTCAATCTCAACCAGGGTGAGAGTGTTATATTGGTTAAGGTGTCTAGCTCTCACCCAAGAGGTCATGAGTTCAATCCCAACCAGGAGGAGAGTGTTATATTGGTTAAGGTGTCTGCCTCTCACCCAAGAGGTCATGAGTTCAATCCCAACCAGGATGAGAGTGATATATTGGTTAAGGTGTCTGCCTCTCACCCAAGAGGTCATGAGTTCAATCCCAACCAGGATGAGAGTGTTATATTGGTTAAGGTGTCTGCCTCTCACCCAAGAGGTCATGGGTTCAATCTCAACCAGGATGAGAGTGTTATATTGGTTAAGGTGTCTAGCTCTCACCCAAGAGGTCATGGGTTCAATCCCAACCAGGATGAGAGTGTTATATTGGTTAAGGTGTCTGCCTCTCACCCAAGAGGTCATGAGTTCAATCGCAACCAGGATAAGTGTGTTATATTGGTTAAGGTGTCTAGCTCTCACCCAAGTGGCTATGAGGGTCCGAGTCCCACCATGGAGTTGCACATTCACTTGGAGTGAGTTGGCCTGTATAAATAGTACACTGTGTTATTGGTTTCTACCCAGGAAAATAACTTTATAATGTGATTCATATCGGCTTGTTACAAGCTAGCTGTCTTAACAATCAATCTAAAAAATATGGTATGAGTCTATTCAATGATTTATTTTGTAGCGCAATTATTCCCCAGTCTTATCTTTATTGGTTTCCTAAGGACCCTTTTCTCTTAAACTTGTGCATCAACAGGATGCAAAGTTTTTGAAGAGATATATGTGCTTAAAACTATGCTAATTTTTGACTATCAGGTTTTGGCCCAGGACCCAAGGGTCTGAGTAGAAGGAACTCATTAAAGAAATAAAACAATCATAGTATTTACTTGACCAGAAACATGCATGATTTTAGCCTCACTCGGGTTAAGTTAATGGGGTACGTTCAGAGCCTTTCAAAAATGTCTTCCCAATAAATTTTAAATAAACTAGTTTAATTTAAAACTGAAATGTTGACAGAGAATTAAATGATGCATTTCTTTCTTTATAATAGGTGTATATAAACAGCATGAAAGGGTGTAAAACTCATGACTTAAGTAATAGCTAGAACATAAATTTATTATTATGTTAATAAAGTTCTAAATGATTATGAAGGGCGGTGCAAGTGAGCCCTTCTTAGTCATTTAGATTTTACATTATTTGTTCAAACTGACTTAGAGTGACTAAGGTGTTTTCTACATGCAGGAAAATTATGATGTCGATCTTGTCTGCTGTAAAGATGATGCAAATTCTTAGGGATTTACATAGTACTTTATATTACTTAAATTGAAGGCCAGAAGAGGATTTCATTGGCTAAAATTATAGGTTATAATCTAAATCTTGCATATTTACCTTATCGCATATATATAAACAAATCTGAAATTACATATGTGCATTTAAAATGCCGAAACTGTAACGAAAGAAATGTTTGCAAGCTCTGTATTGTTTTGAATACATATCTGTTACTGTTTAACATACAATAGAACAGCGTAATGTCATTGTTTGGTCAACTGAAGTATTAGTAATATCGGGTAGGTGTATGGAATGTCATTCAATGAAAACCAGTTTATAGTTCATATATAGGGAACTACTATATTTGAACATTTAAATAAAGTATGAAAAGAATGCTTTTAATGTTGACTTTTGAAGGTCAATAGTGTACTTTAAATATAAGAATAATATTGTAATTAGTACTTTTCAAACAGTCTTTAGTTTAATTTTAAAATCATTTTATAACGATTGTGAAACAAGATTATAACGATTGTGAAACAAGATATTACAACATTATATTCATCACTCTTATTGGCATGATTTTATGCGAAGGTGTCACGTCTTGTTATATATTATATATAATATAGTCCTTGATATATTATGTGGTGTATATTATGCCTATATTTGAAAAAAATATATATTTTTAATCATTTCTATGAGCTATTTGTTAGCAAATCTTTCATGCAGCAATTTAAATATCATCCCCAAGATAATTAACATATGTTTATTTCTGCATTAAATGTTGCAACATTCAAAGTTAAGCTTTTAAACATCAGATTATTTCAACCTTGGTAAAGGTCATTTTAATCTCAGACAGTTACATCACAAACAGTAGGAAGTATGTTGAAATTAATATAAATTGACTGAAAATATTTCAAAAGAATGTATATTTTAAGCACCTTAAATAGCCTGCTTTGGGCATGATCGCGACACCCAGCAATTTTTAAGATTGAGATTATTATCTGCTGTTAAAGCCCGTGTAATAAATTGAGAGAGGTGGAAGGAAAATGGTGCTAAACAGTCCTCTTCATAATTTATAATGTCACTTAGAACATTAAAGGGACATAATATAGCTTGATGCAAAAACATTTTGTAAATTTAATGCAATATTATGTTTGACCCATTTTACTAAAGCAATCAAAACAAACAAAAGCATATGATTTGTCTACAGATAATAAATATTAGTAATACTTTGGCGCTTTTTAAACTGGTGAATTTGAAGCCAAGTTAGCTATTAATTGAAAATCCATTTATATTAAAAGGCTAATATATTTTTTATTATAATTGAATTTTATTTTAAATATATTTTTTGCATCAACCTATTTTGTGGTCCTTTAAGCTTGCTTCAGCCCTGGAATTATATAACATTGCCGTAAAGAGCTAAGACTGTTAAATAACATCTGAAGTTTGGATGACATACAATATAATGTATTAATTCAATCAATTAGTTATTATTTTATGATCGAGGTGCTAAAATGATTGACTTGTGTGATATTTTAAGTATGAAATATATTTTATGATTTCCGGGCTTCAAGTACAAGTCTGTTGTAACCAAATATGGAAATAGAAATTGTTACAACGGTCCTCACTGATAAACCCTCCAATTGCTGTGTAAACAGCTGATATTGTTTCATTCAATTCATTGTAATTTAATTGTACTAATAAATAACAAATATTTATTGTATATTTTCTTTTGCCTGTCAAACTGCATTATGTATGCTAGTTAAGTGTTCAAGCCATAAGTAAGACATCAGTTTTGGCATTATTATTGCTCGACTGCATATACCACACAAAATAATGAGTGAGTTATCATTTGTTTAGCCTGGGGTGTCCACTGTACAAATAATGTATTTTATATGAAAATGAAACCAATGTGACAGTGTTAAAAGTGTAGATTCGGTGGCCGATAGCAAATATTTTTCCCAATAAATATTGTGTTAAACAGGTATTTTAGTGTTTGATGAAAAATAAATTCAGTATCCAGCTGACTTCAATCCAATTCTTGGACATTAATTAAAAAACAAAAACATGAGAAAATATTGAATTTTGAGTTTGAGTGTCAATAGCTGACTTAATATTGAAAAGAACTGTATAAAAGAATATTTATGACTAAAAAATAAAAGCCAGTTTTAACTATTGTTTTGTTTTTTGTTTGATTTTTCATATTAATATACTACTGGTAAATTCGGCATATGTAACAGGATATTTGTTGAATTTTGGTGTAATATCAACATTTATTTCACTGAGTCAGTAGTTCTAGTGAACTAATTTTTTATCTTACACCAAACTTCGTCAGAATTTAAAAATGCTAAAATTATAAAAAAAGTCAATTTAATTAGTATTGATTGGAAAATCATGTGGTGTCATAACGCCATGAAGTAATCTTGGCAACGTCATTTAAAAAATTATCAACGGAGCACTCGTAGAGTGAAGTTGCTTTCAGTTTGTTGTTTAATGCAATATTGGAACCAACATCCATCATTATAAAGAGCAGTGAAAATATCAAGATGATTTTCATTGCAGCAGTGAAAATATCATGATATATTGAAGCATATGAGAATCATTTTATAAAATTATGAACTTTCTCATGATAATTGGCCATAAAATGGTTTGGTTAGGGTTACATCCTTTTCAAAAAGAGGTAGGCTAGGTAGGCTTTATTTATTTTTATTTTTTTATTAGGCTTTATATTAGAATGTAATTGTCATCATTGAGAATGGTGTTAATGCAAGTTTCTGTATCCAAAGGTTTAAAACTACATATATATTAAAGCACTCAAAAGAAAAAAAAAGATAATTATTTTTTTTACCAACTGACTTTTAAAATGGTTGGGTCAGGGCCTATTTTGTAGGTAGGGTCAGGTAACCCAAACCAACTGTTGTTTTTTAGGCCTACATAATAAATTATCAGTCATCAGCATATTAGATTTGAACCCAGACGTTCCTCAGTCACCTTTATTTGGCTAACATGTAACCTGCCGAGTTCAGTTAACTAAACAGTTTGAACAAACCAGGCAAACATTTCACTGCTGATTTTAATCAGGCGTACACATTGATAACAGATAGATGAAAGAGCATGAAACTAGATAACAATAGGACAAAAAATTGCTTAAAATATGACGGATTATTTTTTCATCATTTTATATAACAAAAATGAGTCGCAAATGATATGTAGCTACATAATTATTAAAGCACTGTACCAAAATTGATTGACAGTGATTCCTTCCATTATGCATCTATACGTATTTGAGTGGTAACACATATAATAAGCGCTATCCTAGCTGTATTAAAGTCTTTTAAAAGTCTTATACGGATTGGGAATGATTTTGAAGTATGGGTGTCAGGGGCAGATCCAGGATTTGCATTAACTAAGAGACGTAACCTTTTGCCTGCGACCCTCTCTCAGAGTGAAATTTATTTGGATTAAAGTGTTGGCAGAATAGTTTGGGGGTACTCGCAATTCCTGGACCTATGGTCATCAAACTTGGGCCTGACCAGTTAATGTCCCCTATTGATTTTGGGGGTCAAAGGTCAAGGTTACAGTGACCTTGAATGCGAAAAGGTTGTCCTAGTGATAACTTCTTAATGCTCGCACCATTGGCCCTCAAACTTGACTTGGAGGTTGGGCCTGACCAGTAGATGACCTCTATTGATTTAAGGGGTCAAAGGTCAAGTTCACAGTGACCTTGAAGGCAAAAATCTAGTCTGTATGATTACTCAACAATGCCTGCACCCATGGCCCTCAAACTTGACATTTAGGTTGGGGGTGACCAGCAGAAGTCCATTATGGATTTTGAGTCCATAGAGTCCAAGGTCAAGGTCACAACTCATATAGGTCATTAAAATTTACGTCATATTTACTTATTCCCTGCTGTTTAAGGGATACATTTTTATATGTTAATATCAGACTGAGTCATCATCTGAACATGATTAAAAACTGTACCTACTATCCTCACACTTTAAATGGTCATAATCTTAAGACTGCTTCAAAGGGATCCAATGTGAATGACAAATCAGCTGTCATTTCAGTACATGCATATTTATGCCCCCACAAAGTGGCGGCATATAGGGTTGCCCTTGTCCGTACGTACGTCTGTCTGTACGTACGTACGTCCCGAAGATTGTTTCCGATCTAATTCTTGAAAACCGTTTGTCCAATCCTCACCAAACTTTAAACACATGTTTGTGACCATAATATCTTGATCAAGTTCGATAGCCATGGAAATCGCTTTAGTCATTTAGGAGTTACGGCCCTTTTTTGCCAAAAATACTTCAAAAATATATGTTTCCAATCTAATTCTTGAAAACTGTTTGTCCAATCCTCACCAAACTTTAAACACATGTTTGTGACCATAATATCTTGATCAAGTTCGATAGTCATGGAAATCGCTTTAGTCATTTAGGAGTTACGGCCCTTTTTTGCCAAAAATACTTCAAAAATATATGTTTCCAATCTAATTCTTGAAAAGTATGTGTCCAATGTGGATCCAACAAGTTTTTTCCTGCCTGAATGGCGCCATATAACCTATACAGTCTTGAGATGCCGTAAAACCCAACTCAACTCAACTTATCCTATATGTGCAGATTATCCTGAATAATCATTATGGCTTATTTTCTGTGACAAAAAATCGAAGTGGGGGCATCCGTGTCCTATGGACACATTTCTAGTTCATTCAATGGTCCAAATATTCCTGACAACATGGCGCCTAGGGGATGGGGGCATAATGTTTGAAAAACATCATGAACAATTTTTTTGACCACTAGTATGATCTTGTTGATCAAAGTTCTGTTATATTTAGGACACCTTTTAAACCCTTTTTTCTGTAATAAAGGTATGACAGAAATTTCTCTTGCAGTTATAATAGGTTTTAAAAGTACATGTATTGTGAAGTGAAAAATAGCGTTTCTCTATCTTGATGGAATGACAGTCACTTCTTGTTATTGACTCTGATAACTTTACAAAATGACTGCTCTTGTCAAATTTTCAAAAAAAATAGGTCAAGGGTATTTTGTGAGTAGGTTATGAAAGGTCAAACAAACTATTAATTAATTAAATAAATTATAAATAAAATATATTAGTATAGTCTGAATGAAATTAATACATAGAGTGCATCTGTTTCTAGGGTGACCATGTGTGGCTGGAGCCAAAGACAAAGGGCGAGTTCACCGTGTCAATCGGAGCCGTCGTCCAGGCATCCGAACATGGGCGGATACGGGTTCTCGACGACGACGGCAAGGAACACTGGATCGACTCAAAAACACAGATACGGCACATGAACGTATCATCGCAGAACCATATAGAAGACATGATCTTGCTTGGTGACCTAAATGAGGCAGGAATCCTTCGAAACTTGTTCATGCGATATAAACAAAACTTAATTTATGTAAGTAATTTTACTTATAATTATACTTGTTCCATGTTGGTATGAGATTTTACAAATATCAGCTACTCTTTTATACAAACGACTATGTTGTCAGTTACATTTCTTTAAGAATAAATACTAAATTGCAGAAGATACTAATAATTTTGAATCGTAATGAATACTTATTTAAAATGTAAATATAAGTATTGATCACACTTTTTCATGTGTTTATGGCAGTAGGGCAAGAGAGCAAATGACCAAGAAGCGCACCGGAATTTGCTCACATGCCCTACTGCGTTCATACAGTATAAACAAAAGTAAAAATGCAATTGATACTTATACGATAACAAGTATGCACAGCTTAACATGCTATAACTATGATAGGGATAAATTACAAAATGCCATTCACTTACACTGCACGCTATTAACTGACAGTTACAGTCTTTGACAACATGTTACAAAACAGTTACTTCGCCAACTACCCGCGTGGTTGAAACTACACTCTAGCATTGAAGCAATTGTGTATAATTTCAACAACCCTGGTTGTTGCTGCAGTAATTATTCTTTATATAAATTATATAAATCTTTTGTAAATTATTGTTCATTAAATGTAAAGATTCTTACACGCAGTTGGATTTACAAGTCTGCTTAACAGGATGCACTGATTTCCATCAAGGTGCACTTGCATCATATATCATACGAGTTAAGCTACTATGGCTCTTCCTTGTTAATAGGTGTTCATTTCAGCTTTCATTGTTGTTACTCCAAAATGTAATTAATTTTAAACCTAACTTGTCATTGCTGACACTGTTTGAGAGGGGTGCACTGTGATTTCACAATGGTATGCTGGCTCCATTCTTCTTTGTTAAGAACTGAAATAGAGGATAAACTTTTCCTAGGTTAAAAAATACTACTATCTTTTTGTTGTATTTAAGGATTGCCTGTATATGTTCATGATTATGAATGCAGGAGAGCATGTGAGCAATTCCATGAAGAGCTCTACCGTTTCTCGGGATGTTGACAAGGATGCTCTCCTGCTTTCAACAATACAGCAATAGAACATGCGAAAAATTGTGATTAATCCTTATATTTATACACTATAAGCTGGGTCTTTTTTGTTATCGAAAAGTTAAACTACAACAGACGCAGGGGTGGATCCAGAATTTGGCGTTATAGGGGGTGTTATGTTTCTTACTTGCTCTTCTCCCTCAAAGTTTTAACAATTTCTACTCCAAAATGAAGCATTTTGGGTGTATTTTATGACCTTTTTCTCCTATATTGAAATAAAAAGTATGTTTGGAGGATTTAAGATATGCCAATTACCATCTCTCTGAGGTAATTGAATTATAATCTTATCTACTGCATCATACTACATACTGTTTTATAGACGTACACTGGGTCCATCATGGTGGCTGTAAACCCCTACCAGGTACTGGACATCTACACGCCCGAGTACATCAACAACTACAGAGACAAGAAAATCGGGGAGTTACCCCCGCACATTTTCGCTATCGCTGACAACTCGTACCACAATATGCAGCGCTACCAGCACGACCAGTGTGTTATTATCAGGTACAAAATCTTGGTCAATTATGTATAAGATGAATGTCAAGTTGAAATGAAATGAATGCATGCTACATGTATGAATACTGTGAGGGGTAATGACTCTTCAGTAGTAAGTTCCATATGATATGCAAAATAATTTGCAAAATCGCTGACATCAACAGTTGGTTTTTCTCTTATGCAAAGTGGCTTGACAGGCTATAGATGATGTGCTTGATATGACATTCACTTAGTGGTTCTGGGTGGAACAAAAACCATGATCTTTCAATGAATGCTTCAAAACCTTGAATTGCTAAGTCCATTTGCAAACAGTTATAACAGTACTCCAAAAAAGTTCAAACAATAATGTTACAAGTGGCAGTATTAAAATGAGCTATGAACTTATTATTTCTTAGAAACTACCATTAAATTAACCAGCAAACCTTTAGAAATCTATCAACTTTGGAGATATTTATAAGTTGTGAATGATATTGCGATTGCATAAATCAACGTACTAGCGAAGTAGTAATTATTATTCAGGAAGTGCATAGTTTGTTCTGTAATTGGAGTATAATGATAACTTTAATGACGCCCTTTGTGAGTTTATGAAGTTTGTTGACAATAAAATATAATATTACGAAAATTATTATTACCATGCAATAAATTAAACTTGGGCATAAAAAAACCCGCCTCAAAGCTGGATTTTATTTGGTAAATGAATGGAAACTGCCACACACACATAGTGTGGTATAAGATGTACACTGTATAGTGTAACTCAAGATGTTGGACACCCTTAAAAAAAAAGATATCTTCGTGATCAGTTGAGATAGCTGATAAACAAAATTAGGACAGTAAAATTTCAGGGGCCCATTTCAATAAAGGAGTGTACCTTGTAATTGTATAGAAGTTTCGTCAGGTCAAAGTTGCTAAAGGTTACTAAAATATACTGAAATAAATATATCTGCTCATTAAAATTAATTGGAAAGGACAATACAATATAATACAATGAAATATATTATTACCATGCAATAAATTAAACTTGGGCCTAAAAAAAATATGCTAGACTTTAATTGAACAGAGTATTTTTTGATTTCGGATACTTATAAAGCCTGTCAATGATTTTACTACTATAACTATTATACCTTATATAATATATTATAACCTTGGGTTTGTTCCAGTGGAGAGTCTGGTGCAGGAAAGACTGAGAGTACGAAACTGATCCTGCAGTTCCTGGCAGCCATCAGCGGCCAACACTCCTGGATAGAACAGCAGATCCTGGAGGCCAACCCCATCATGGAAGGTTGGTTGTACAAACTAAACTACCACGAACAATGTGAAATGAGATAAAAACAAATATAGAATAGTTTGTTTGCTTCCACAAAAGTCTGCGCAACAATCTTTTGTTTATGACAACCAAAAAGGTGCAAATGCAAAGGTAATTTTGTGCATCATGGTCTATAATATTTTAAATTAACTGGTTTTGTCAATAGCAATATATATATGAGTAGCAATTATATCAGTCCTCCTTTACGGACAGAATGACAAATGACATGATGCCCAACCACCGTGATGTAAACATTCATAACTGTTATAAATACAAATAGACAGATTTGCTAGTCATGAGGTAACCTTGGACAAAGAAATCCATGTAAACTTGAATTCAATGTATTTATTTTCTTGAACAAGTAGTTATTAAGTATTCAGTATCATGTCGATGAAATGTGCATGATGGGTTCAGGTTGAATAGAATAGAAAAGATAATAGAAAAAAACAGAAGAAAAATGTTTTGTATCAAGGCATGATTTATCGTCATTTATTTACTTTCAATGAAACATTCGATACAATAGATGATGAAAGAACTTTTGTTTTAAAAATACTGTAATAAAGTTTAATGCAATTACAAATATATATATTTTTTTTTCTCCAGCATTTGGCAATGCTAAGACAATCAGGAATGACAACTCTAGCCGATTTGGAAAGTACATTGACATCCACTTCAACCAGCGAGGATCTATCGAGGGCGCCAAGATCCTTCAGTACTTGTTGGAAAAGTCCCGTATTGTTCATCAGGTAAGAGATGCCATGTATGCGATGAACATTAGTGTCTCCCCTCACCCCATTCCTCCCACGCCGAAATATTCTGGGTTCGATCGCTACTCAAATCTATTATATGCACTGTTTATCAACCAGGGGTGGTAACTATTTCTTAAAATCATAGAACTTTAAATGCACATATGCTTGGCCCTATTTAAACATTTCAATTAACTTTTTTATAATCATGACATTAATAAGGTCATACCTCAACCATTCAGAATGTCCAGATGGCTCAGAGGTAGACTGTCCACCTCCTTACCAAGAGATCCCAGGTTCATTCCCTGATTGGGGAAAGTTCTTGTGGCCTCTTACATGCACACTCAATACTTGTGAGATTGACCCAGGAAACTGACTCTACAGTGTTTAAAATAAGGTGTAAGCTTTCTACACAATCAAGCTAAAATAAATTGGTATAAATTAACCTTACCATTGCAGGCTCACGATGAGAGAAACTACCACATCTTCTACTGCATGTTGGCAGGAATGACTAGTGAGGAGAAGAAAAAGCTGGACGTCCAGACTCCCGCACACTACTGGTATCTGACTCAGGTGGGTTGCTGGCATTTGTCCAGTCTGCAATTTTTAGCTCCCCTGTTTTTTGAAGTTGAGGTATTGTAGTAACCTAAGTGTTGCTGTGGGTTTAAGAATCTTTATGCAATAACTTTAAACTTGGCATGACTCAAAAACTGCACACATACAATACACACATTTGTAGTAAGGCCCATCACTCTGGCTTTAAAAATTGTGAGTTATGCCCCATGTCAAACAGGAAAACCCCCCAGCAGTCATGCGTTTGTATTGCTCTGCAGTGCTTTCTTATACATACAAAGCATTTGAGCCTATAATAAAAACTCACCCAAAAATAGTTTGTGTCCTGAGTTTGTTATATCAAACAATTTTCTCACAAGTTTGAAATGCAGATTATGAAGCAATGCTGATACCTCAGTGCATTTCTCCTGGTCTGCAATTTGATATAAAAAAACAAGCCTTTCTGGCCTTCAATAGTTCATTTCAAGTTTAAAGTTATGTGGGAATTTTTATATCTGTATTTTATTTTTGGCTTATTACATGATAGTAAATGGAACTCAATTATATGGGGGTCATCAGGCATCAAAACGAAACAGTTTGGCCCATATGGCTGTATGTAATGACTTGTGTTTTCATACATAAAATCAATCTTCAATAATATTTTTACTCTCCAATTCTGTCTTACAGGGTGGTGATACGAAGTGCGAGGGTCGAGATGACGCGAAGGAGTTTGCAGACATTCGGTCGGCCATGAAAGTTCTCATGTTCCAGGAGAAGGAAGTCTGGGAGCTGCTCAAGATCCTCTCAGCTTTGCTGCATCTCGGAAACCTCAACTATAATGGTGAGTGTCAGTCGGAGCACCTCGGCCATTTCGTATGTAAATTGACAAGGGTCCATTGTGAAGTAATTTCAATTTAGCAGTTAAGCCTGAGGAATCTTAGAGATTTATGCAATAATACGCTTCACTGGGAATCAGTTTTGAGTAATTAATAAAAATTGGACATTAAAACACTACAATAATTATTATTATTATTATTATTATTAATTTTACACTTCTTTCCCTAAATCCCTCATTTGCTCGAATTCGATGTAAAGGACGGATTTTGTTTTACTACATCTAAGCTTGGCTCAATATTAACGAGGCTTGAAGTATTTTCGCCGGTTAAAGAGATAAAGAACCGACGAGTGTTGACAAAAATAATTGAATTAAATAAAGAGTGGTATTTACTGAAATAAACTCCTGTTTATAAGCAATGTTGTAAAGTGTTATTTGTCAATTATTTGCAGCCATTGAGATGGACAACATTGACGATGCCAGTGAGATCTCAGACATCTCCCACATCAACAAAGTCTGTGCTCTGTTTGAGGTTAGTGAAACATGGGCTTTTCACCCAATGGAGGAAATATTGAATATTATTTAACTTTTGCAAGATCATTGAAAATTGTTTGAGAATGCACAAGATAATTGTAGATTTTAGATGTTTATTGATGTAAAATATTTTGCCTTGAATATTGTCATTTCTAGCTTAAAGATGCAAATAATATCACTATGTTATATAAAGTCTTTTGAAGTTTTGTTGTTTGAAGTCATTGAATGTTATGTTATATGAAGTATTTCTATTCTTTGAATTGTGAATTTGAAATAAAAACTAATGAAGTAATCAAGCTTTTTTCTTTTCCAGTTTAATGCCCAGGACCTCATTGACGCCCTTACCACCAAGACGATCGTAACTCGAGGGGAAAGCGTCACCAGTGCCATGGGTGTAAATCAGTCCATGGATGTAAGAGACGCCTTCGTGAAGGGAATCTACGGACGCATGTTCGTCTGGATTGTAGAGAAGATCAACATAGCAATCTTCAAGCCAAAATCAAACCCGAAACACTTCCGCAGTTCTATTGGTGTCCTTGATATCTTCGGTTTTGAGAGTTTTGACGTCAACAGGTAATAGGTTCATCCATTCCATGAAAATAAACTGATAATGACCAAAAATTGGAGCATAAGTTAGTAAAAGCAATACAGCTAAACCCTGTTAGCTAAAATTTGCTTGGCTTGATTTTCTTGTTAGCTCGAACTGTATGTTAAGGACCAATTTCTTTATTCTAAAGGTAAGCATTCCTGCTTGGCTGAAAGTTTTCAAGGCTCGAAGTAATTTTGCCGGTCCCTGGGAGTTCGAGCCAACAAGGATCCACTATGATTAAGCCATATGCTTGTCTAGTTGTCATAATACTCTAAAACATTGAACCTCACATTTCATGTTATGATTGTTTTTTGTGTGTTTACGAAATTCACGCAATGAATAATAAACTTGTATGCACATGTGTATATGGGCCAAAGTCCTTCATACAATAAATGATAGAGTCTTGAATGTTGGTATATAAAGGAACATTCATTTTTATTTAGATTTTGAAAACTTAAAAATGTTTACGTTACCCTAACATATTTTTAAACATTTATTTCAAATTTACTCGCTTTGATTTTGACCGTGACATCATTTATGAGACATTCCATATATTCCAGTTTTGAGCAACTGTGTATCAACTACGCTAACGAGAACCTTCAACAGTTCTTCGTACAGCACATCTTCAAACTGGAGCAGGAGGAGTACGACAATGAGGGCATCAACTGGCAGCACATTGAGTTTGTCGACAACCAGGAGGCCCTCGATCTGATCGGGCTCAGACCCATGAATATCATCTCCCTTGTGGACGAGGAGAGCAAGTTTCCCAGGGTAAAGATTCAAACGACTATGCACCTTCAAAATTCAGTTTTTTGTGTTAATTTCTTTTAGCTTAATAGTGGATTGAGCATTAAATCATATCTGTTTTGATGTTGTTTCTCTTTTTTTTGGGACCAGTTCCAAAGGCCAATTTATTAAAATTATATAAATTTTACAACATAAGTATATTTGTTTAAATAAAAATTAGTGTACATTAAAAACAATTAACATTTATAAAATTTATTCAAAGCATTTGCACCCTTTGCGTTGGTCTTGTTGTAAATTACAATTTTCCTTTATTTTGAACTAAAAATAAATAAATGGAGGTTATGTCATAGCCTTGGTGTCGTTGTTGGCTTAATTGTGCAAACAGCTGAACCTTTTTACATGAAACTTGGTACATACGTTGCCAGAGACAATACATGTGCAGCAAGGCCCATAGCTATGGCTTTAATAGTTGTTGAATTATGCCCCTTTTTAATGCCCCCGAATAACAACAGGAGTGTTGGCGTTCACTCCACTGGGCACTCTTTGTAAATTATTTAGTTTAAACTTGTTCATGTATTGTGGGGGAAACCGGAGTACTTCGGGAAAACCCACTTGTCAAGCTTGGGTACCAAAAACCAAACTCACATGTACCCAGGCCGGGAATCAAACCCCAGTTGCCTAGGTGAGAGTATGCTAACCACTGCGCTAACAGGACAGTCAAATTCTGATTGAAATTAAATTGAATAAATTATGTGAAGTAAAATACTGTTTTTTATATCCAGGGTACAGACCAGACTATGTTACACAAACTTCACCAGACCCATGAGAACAACAAGAATTATCTGAGACCCAAGGCCGACATCAACCGAGTGTTCGGTATCAACCACTTTGCTGGCGTCGTGTTCTATGACAGCAAAGGTACGAGCAGTATCTGCTTCAGCAATATAACCATATAAATACTTAGTCTTAGTAAGGCATTTCATTTCAGTACAATGGAAAATCTTGCAGCAGTGATTAGTGAAGAACCGTTATTACTAATTTATTATAGCTCGATTGTGACGAAAGCGAATAGCTTATAAGTTCACTCTCGAGTCCATTTCCTGAGCAGAAACCAGTACTGTGTCCTTTTTCAGAGGCCATGAGAAAGTACCCCTGGTGGGGATCGAACCCACATCCTCTTGACTGAGACACGGTCATGTATACCACTAGACCACTCTCACCCAGTTTATATCACCCTGTGGTAAGCTTACACCACATTAAGGCATTGTTGTATTAAGTTGTTGGTATTTTGGCCTTATGACTATTGTATTACCTGGTAATACCCTGGTAATGTTGTGTTGCAGGATTCTTGGAGAAGAACAGGGACACATTCTCCCCCGACCTCCTGCAGATCATCCAGGGGTCCGGCAACAAGTTCCTCAAAGGTCTCTTCAGCCATGACATACACATGGTGGGTTACAATGCAACACTTTCATCAACTTCAATTATTAGCAAGACGTTAAAGGACTTACAAAAACCTTTTCTTGTCTATAATGTTAAACTGCACAGCAGTGTCAACTTGCCGTTGTAATTAAAGTATTTTGGTTTAACCACTTTTTTATTTCTGTTGGTAATGCATAAAACTTAATCATGAGCATTGAATGATCAAAACCAAAGAAAATAATATATAGTGAATTCAGATATAATAATGAACAATGCTAATAACAGTATACATTCTACAGAAGAGAGAGGTTACCCGATCATTTGTTTTTTCTGAGTGTCTCATCTTACTCTTTTTATAATGTATCAACGAACATAAGCATTATTATGCAAATGAAGACATTGTGAATCAGCATGTTTTGTTATCTGACCTTAGGGCCAGGACACTCGTAAGAGAGCCCCAACGCTAGGAGCCCAGTTCAAGAAATCCCTCGACTCCCTTATGAAGACCCTGAATGCCTGCCAGCCATTCTTTGTACGGTGTATCAAGCCCAACGAGTTCAAGCGAGCCCAGGTATGATTTCAAACAGCTTATATTATAAGGACCATCTTATCAAAGAGTGTACGACAATATATCATAAGCTCAGAAAATTTAGTTGAATACTCAGTGAGTGTCAGAAATGGATTTAAGATTTTAACTATTAAAACTAGAGGACCATTTCCAGTCTAACTATTATCTCATTAAGACAGGGAATATCTGATTTTAACTTTCATTAAAATAACAACATGTTCGTTAATAAGTTGGCCCCATATTTGTTTTAAAATATCATATTGGCCCGACAGTCCAAAATCTGTTGTTAAATTAAAGATGCTAACACTGACATGTTTTGATTAAATCATCAATGTCAGTGTTCACTAACAACATTGATATTAATCAAATCACTCTTGACCTTATGGTTAGTTAAGGTCGATGTAACTCTGAGACAGGGCGTAACAGATGTTTGAAAAACCTTGAATGTTTTTTACTCTCCAGGACTTTGACCGAGAGCTTTGTTGCAAGCAGCTTCGATACTCTGGTATGATGGAGACCATTCGGATCCGACGAGCCGGCTATCCCATCAGACATTCATTCTTTGACTTTGTTGACAGATACAGGTACACCTAATTTGTGACATTTATACAGATTAAGATGATTTAAGTTATGACTAAAACCCTTTATAGAAACACCCCCTAGGTTTTAATTAACTAGCTTATTAATGGGTTGAGTTTCTGCACCAATGTAAATTTAATCTCAATTCCTCGGCAGGATTTGGTAAAGGTCAGCCAATGCAAAGATATGCATGATAGTCCTCAATGCAATTAAGATTATTAAGCTTATATATGGATTAAAAACCTGCACTGCTGTTTATGTAACTTACACCTTATTTCCCTGTGCAGGACCCAGACAATGGATGTAGGTCAGCCAGTGCAAAAATTTGCTAGATAGTCCCTAATGGCAATTTAATGATAATTAAGCTTATACTTGATTGAGATAACTTAACTGCTTTGTATATTAAGTTACACCTTATTTACCCTTGCAGGATCCTGGCGGAGGGTATTGGCCCCGCACACAAGGAGGAATGTAGATCAGCCAGTACCAAGATCTGTACGAAAGTTCTCAAAGGCATGGACTTCCAGCTTGGTAGATCCAAGGTCTTCCTCAAGGTACAAAACTATTTCATCAAGGGGACCAGGGGGGTCTTATAATTATCATTAGACATGCCTCAGTGATTCCATTGAGTCTGTTAGCTCATTTATGTAATTGTTCAATCAAATGGCTCAGATATTTATTATTTCAAACACCGTTTACTATCTTTCTTTATACTAAAATGATGTATGGTGTTTGTGACGGAAATTGATTCATGTTCAATATATTTCTTAATAAATTATGTGCCCTCAATGATTCAGAATTATCTACATGTAAGTCAGATTTTTTTCATTTTTTATTTACACTTATTATGATCTCAGCTTCAAATATACATTCCATCATTTCAAAACATTGCCTTGAGTTATAATTTTTACAAATTTTTAACTATTTACCACACAATATGTACGAAAAACTCCTTGAAACTTTTGACTATTTTCCACGTTATTTTACCCCAGGATGCCCAAGACGCTTACCTAGAGCAGTGTCGTGAAGTGGCCCTGACAGAGAAGATCTCCGTTATCCAGAAGTGTATCCGTATGTGGGCGGTGAGACGTCGCTACTTGAAGATGCGGGGGAGTTGTACGACCATACAGTCATGCTGGAGAGGATACTACGCCAGGAAGCGCTTCCTTGCTGTGAGTGGTACTCTTGGTCTAAAATTTGGTCTACACAGTATGTTTTCATACATTTTTAGCTTGACTATTCGAAGAATAAGGAGAGCTATACTACTCACCCAAGCGTCGGCGTCGGCATCACCCCTTGGTTAAGGTTTTGCGTGCAAGCACACATAGGTTAATATCTCAGCAACTACTTGAGGTATTACATTGACACTTTATACAATGGTACTCAACCATCCAACCTACTTAATTAACCAAGTTAGATAACTCTAGTTGCATTTAATGCCAATAATAGGCCTTTATTATTCGACTTCGAAATTCTGGTTAAGGTTTTGCGTGCAAGCACACATTGGTTAATATCTCAGCAACTACTTGAGGTATTGCATTGAGACTCGATACAATGGTACTCAACCATCCAACCTACTTAATTAACCAGGTTAGATAACTCTAGTTTGCATTTAATGCAAATAATTGCCCTTTATTATTTGACTTAGAAATTCATGTTAAGGTTTTGCGTGTAAGCACACATAGGTTAATATCTCAGCAACTACTTGAGGTATTGCATTGAGACTTTATACAATGGTACTCAACCATCCAACCTACTAAATGAATCAAGTTAGATAACTCTAGTTTGCATTTAATGCAAAATAATTGCCCTTTATTATTCGACTTAGAAATTCTGGTAAAGGTTTTGCATGTAACCACATTTAAGTCAATATCTCAGCAAATATATCATGTATTGCATTGAAACTTTACATATGTATTCCCAACTATATAACCTACTAAATTAAAGAAGTAAGGTAACACGTTTTTGAATATAATGCAAATTATGGGCCTTTATTATTTGACTTAGAAATTCTGGTAAAGGTTTTTCATGTAAGCACACATAGGTTAATATCTCAGCAACTACTGGATGTATTGCATTGAGACTTTATAAAATGGTACTCAACCGTCCAATCTACTTAAATAACCAAGTAATATAACTCTAGTTTGCATTAAATTCAAAAAATGGCCCCTTTTTTATTCAACATAGAAATTCTGGTTAAGGTTTTGCATGTAACCACTTTTAAGTCAATCCTTACACTGAAAAGCGGCGGAATAGTCGAGCGCGCTGTCTCTGTGACAGCTCTTGTTACACAAATAATACATTTTACAAACATATGTCTTTATTGTAAGCAACCTGTGTCTAAAATTTTGACATGTGAAAATGAAAAGGTTCTTAACCATATTCAAGGCACACAATATGAGTTGATGCAAAAAAAAGTTTTAAATTTCAATGCATTACCATTTTTAACTCATTTGACTATATTGATTAAAAAATCGAGCAAAAAACATTTTAAGTACAGATAAAAAATGTTAGCCTTTATAAAAAAAAAAAAAAAATCATAGCAAGTAGTCACACAATCCCAAGTTAAAATAGCATCCAAAATACCTCTTAGTTACATGTTTTCTGTATTCTGTACCTAATTGGCATCAAGCTATATTGTGCACCTTGCAATATAGAACATAGAAAGGAAATAATTAAGCATATACTCTAATGTCAACAAAAGATTTTATGATGTAATCATGAAAATTAGGGATACCGGGTAATTAAAACTTTGTTTTGGGGGGGTATACTGGAATCGGGTTGTCCGTCTGTCCGTCTGTCTGTCTGTCCGTCTGTCCGTCCGTTTTTTTTTTGTCCGGGATTCATCTTTGTCGTTATTGAACAAATCTTTTTCAAACTTTCAGATATTAATGGCCATGATGTAAACTTGCGCCTCTGTGAAATTGGTACGGGTCACATGACCCTGACCAGAGTTATCTCCCCTTGATGTGTTAAAGTAGGCAAAATAAGCCCTGTCCGGGATTCATCTTTGTTATTATTCAACAAATCTTTATCAAACTTTCAGAAATTAATGGCCATGTTGTAAACTTTCGCCTCTGTGAATTTGGTACAGGTCACATGACCCTGACTGGAGTTATCTCCCCTTGATGTGTTAAAGTAGGCAAAATAAGCCCTGTCCGGGATTCATCTTTGTTATTATTCAACAAATCTTTATCAAACTTTCAGAAATTAATGGCCATGTTGTAAACTTTCGCCTCTGTGAATTTGGTACAGGTCACATGACCCTGACTGGAGTTATCTCCCCTTGTAGGCAAAATTAGCTTTGTCCGGCCTAACTCCAGGGCAAACAACCTAGACATGGAGGGGTGGGGGGTATTCGTTAGCCTATGGCTTACAGTTCTAGTTAAAAATACTTTAACTATGTTTCCAGATGCGACAAGGTTATATGAGACTGCAGGCCCTTGCAAGGTCACGTATCCTTACCGCAAGGTTCAACGCCCAGCGTAGCATGGTGATCAACCTACAGCGATACTGCCGGGGCTTCCTGGTAAGGCGATGGGCCCAGCAGAGAATGATAGCCATCATCAAGATACAGGCCAGCGTCCGTACAGCCATACAGTGTATGAAGTTCAGGCGACTCAAGATTGAGGTACGTACTATTTTATTATTATTTTTAGGCAAAAAGTCATTCATACTTTCACTTTAATGACCTTGATGCTGTAAGCAGTGGTAGTGCTTTCAAGTAAAAACTTTACACTTTCCCATGCATTACAAACATTGGCATACCATTCTTCCCATACAATGCAAACACTGATATCCCGTTTTCTCATGCAATACAAACACTGATATCCCGTTTTCTCTTGCAATAGAAACACTGATATCCCATTTTCTTATGCAATACAAACACTGATATCCCATTTTCTCATGTAATACAAACTCTGACGTCCCAGTTTCCCATGCAATACAAATGCTGACATCCCATTTTCTTATGCAGTATGAGCGACGTTTGGAGGCAGAGCAAATACGGCGTGAGGAGGAGAACAAGCTACGTAAGAAGATGAATGAGAAGAAGGCAAAGGTTGAGGCTGAGAGGTTACATCAGGTACACAACTTAGGGTTGTAGCCAGGTTTTGAAAGGGCAGGATGCTGCAGAAAAGGGACAGTCTGCTAAAGGCAAAAAGGGCACTGTCAAGAATTTGGTTTAAACATAATTATTTTGTACAATGTAAAAGATTTACAAGATACATAATATGTTAAGTACAATGGTGTTAGAAAGAAATTGTATAATCTAAATTAATTCTTATTCATATTTTTTTTTAAATTACATTTCATGTTTTCCCGTGCTTCAGGAACGACTGGCTCAGATCGAGTCTGAAGCTGCAGAAATCGAAAGACAGCAGCGGGATCAGACTCGCATGAAGAAAGAACAGATCGAGATTACTGAGAGGCGTATAAACGAGCCAAAGTCTGACTCCCAAGTGGTCTGTACTGCAAAATCATTTCATGCAGATTTTCATGCAGATTTTGTCATTCAAACTCTTTTTTGATTGCTTAAAGTAAACCCTTCTTTAATTGTTTTGAATTGTTCACCCATTTGTACCATTCTAATATTAACATTAAACATTTAATAATCAAGGTAGCTCATTTTATATTTTTCTAGGGAAAGGTTAGGATTATATTCATGCATTCATCCTTGAATTTGATTGCTTTAGAGCTGCACTCTCACATATGGACTGTTTTGCAACTTGCTTTATTCTTTGGAATTAATCATTTTTTGCAAAAAGTCTGGAAACCCGTGATAAGACTATTGACAAATTAAAGATTATATCAAAGTTTTTCATATTTCTGTTCAAAAATTGATGTTTCATGGCTAAAATTGTTACTTACGCTTTAAGAAAAATGAATTTTTCAGCAGTATTTCTATCAATTGAGATCTGTTTTAATAAGAGTTATTCTGTATAGCCGAATTGAAGGCATTCACTGACTCAGATGCCAAAATCAGCTTAATCTGAGAAAAAATAATAATGTCAAAACTGTCGATCTGTGAGAGTGCAGATTTTACAAATGTCCATGATATCACTAATAAGAAAGCGATCGTTTTTATAGTATTTCATATCATGCACTAAATCCAAGGGCCATGATTACGAACAGTCTGAAGCCTGAGTCGAGAAACAAGTTTCACATATATAAACTCTTGATTTTTTTTTAGAGTTATGCTGTCATGCCGTTTGCCCTCAAAATGTGATCCATTAGGTCATTTATACAATATTTTTTAAACTATCATGCATTTTTTATTACAATATACCCATTTACCATCAATGCAATTAGTTATGTCATCATTGATTTTCAGGTTGATGACATGTTTGGGTTTATTGGTGAGGACAGTGGTGTCACTGGAGAGGGACCATCAGCCTTTGCTGTAAGTAATTCATTATTAATAACATTAAGTCAATTATTTTTGTGACAGTTCATATCACGTTAAATCCAGTGAAAATTGTAATCTTCATATTATACTTAATAACAAGATATGTAGAGGATAACTATTTGTTTCAGTGTAAGATCATACTATAGTTCACCGAGTGAGCACCAATACCTATATTTCATGGGTGGAATAGCCAGGGGTGAAATATCTACTTATCGTGTAAATGAGGTGATGTTTCATTTGGTGAGAGTGAGCTTAAATTTCATAACATTAAACAATTAAATTATTAAAAATCACTCAGTTTAAAAAAAGTGAACTACATTTTATATTTCACTGATAAATCTCTATAAATCACCAGAAATTATATCATTTGAGTAGGTATTTCACCTCACAAACACTCAAGTGTCAGTCATCCAGGGCATTTTAATAGCTGTTTTGAAACACACCCATTTAAAAATTTAATTAAGGTTATAAACATGTTTGTTTGACAAAGAATCCATGTGCATAATTTTTGTCATGGATTTTAACATCAGTCTTTTCATGGGTGTAACGGTTATGAATAACAATGAAATCAGGGTGGCTCCTTCTTAATCATCAAAGATTAAAAACTATGGATTTTTATCTTGGCTGTTTTTCAAAGAAGAAAAGACTGGTTATTGTGATAGCCTTGGTATTGTCATCGGCATCTTTGTTCAAAATCTTTAACACAGCTTGGCTATTACCAAATACCAGTCAAGATATTCAACTGATACTTGGCTCACACTTGACAATACACTCATGTACAGCATGGCCCATAACTCTGACTTTAATAATCATTGAGTTATGCTCAATGTTGGAATAAAAAAAATGACAACAGGCCATCATTGGTGTTTGCTCCACAGTGCTCATGCTAAAAACTAAACACTACCATCATGAAGAATACTGTGAGTTTTTCCATGATTTTCTTCTGACAGCATGCAGATACAGATGATGGATTTATTTTTGCAGTATGTATGGTCTGATTACCTATTGCAGTAGGACATTTAGACCTTTTCTTATAATATTCAGCTTATGATTGTGCTAAGTTAATACACATTTATTTACAGACATTTGCCGGAAAAATAAATCAGATTTTACGAATCTAAGTGTTTCAATTTTATCCAAAAGCGAGGATTTTTGCTATGCCATGATGCAGAGCAGGGTACCAATTAATTTAATGGTTCTCCACCTTGTAACTTTGCTCTGAGAACCATGCATACTTTTAATATTAATTTTGATGTTGGAATTACCTTAGCACAATCAGTGAGAGATGTAGGTTGCAGGAATTATAACATTGAACAAGCTTCAAGTGTTAAAAAACGTAGGTCAGAGCATTAAAATTGATTAAAAATTGTGAATTGTGATTTAAATATAACACCCACCCCAGGGCTGGTAGTCATAAAACATCTTATGTCATTTCTTAACTTTAGTCATATTCTGAAGTTCATTTCTCTTATCATATGATATAATAACTTTATAATAATTGAAAATAATATGTTATTGTCATTGTTTTGATTAAAAAAACATATCCTTTTGTTAAAAAAAACCATTAACTTTTCTTTAAATTTGATTATAAAAATCTAAGGAAATCGACTGAAGTTCAGAAATGACTTAAGTTAAGAAATTATTAAAAATGTTTTATAAATACTGGCCATGATAGGTTTTCCAAATTTAACTGTCCCATCCTTCAGATTGTTTTAAGTATAAATGTCCCCTATAACAACCTTCACCTCACAGAATTTCTTTATTTGCATTCCTGGGGTTTATTGTAGGAATGAATGTATGTTAAATACGGGCATACCCCTAATAAAATTCATCTGTATTACTGTATGTATTATTTTTTGTCAAAGTCTGTTTTAACTTTGTTTTGAAAAATTTCAAAGATGTGTTCAATATAATTTGGTGCTTATATTCGTTTCCTTTTAAAGCTTTTCTGTATTTTTAAAGAAAAAAAATCAAGTTATTGTCATAGCCTTGGTTGGTTGTCATTGTTGCCATTAAAATCATTGTTGGCATACAGAATTGTTGACCTTGGACATAACTCCAAAACTGTTTAAGATATTGAAATGAAACTTGGTAGACAATTGTTGCCACAGACAATATTTAAATGTACAGAAATGTCCCAAGATATTGAAATGAAACTTGGAAGACATGTTGCCATAGACAGTATTCCAATATGCAGCAATGCCCCGAAATATTCAAATGAAACTTGGTAGACATGTTGCCACAATTTTTTTTTTCAAATATGCAGCAATGCCCCGAAATTTTCAAATGAAACTTGGTAGACTTGCTGCCACACACAATATTCAAATGTACAGCAATGCCCGTAACTCTGGCTTTAATCAATGTTGAGTTGTGTCCTTTTTTCAATAGAAAACTACAGACAAGGGTTGGTTCTTGTTCCACGGCGCTCTATTATATTTTCCACAACCCAGTGAATTATTTTGCACTTTATTTTATAGTCAACTTTCCAGCTTATGCACTTTGCTCATAGTTACATTATTAAGATAAATTTTTATTCCAATCATTATTGATAAATCTATGACTTGTTACACCATTAAGGTTTTTTTTCTAAAAATTAAAGCGTATTGTTATACATATGAGATACAATTTTGTCTCCAGTGCTTGCTTTAATGGTTTAGGATGGTGTATTAACAAGTTATGCTTTGCAAACTCTCTAAATCTGATCAAGAGTGGACTTATATAAGCAATCATTCTGTTAAAATGTGTGTGTTTTCTATCATTTTCTGACTGTTATTGCTTTCAAATGATGTTTCAAATTCATTTGATAACTGCATTTTTCAAGTATCTAATATTTGTGCATGTTTTCTACAGTACTAGAATCTTAAAAATTAAAAACAACAATGGAACTGTCAAAATGCAAAAAAGTCCAGTTGTTATGATGGCAATTGTTGTAAGTGGTGGCTGACTGACATCATGAAAACATTAATCGTTGCTCATAACTTGAAAACCATATAAGATATGCATGCGAAATATGGACTCTAAATCATAAATGGCAATGCGTCACAATTGCAACAATGTTGTATTGTATTTTGTAGTATGCCTTATAGGCTGGTCAGAAAAACTACTGCATCTAGGCCACACCAATTAAAACACTTTTTTGACAGATTTCGGCTGCTCACAATTTTACAAAAATATTACAATATGCTGCCATTAAAAACCAAATAACCCATGATCGTTGATTTCATTAAAGCTTCAACAGTAAGTTTTATTGCAGTCTTTACTCTTCATTTTGACAGGATCTGGAAGAGAAGAGGAGGCAGCTTATGTCAGAAATCGATTACGACACAGATGCGCTTCAGATACCGATGCCTGTGGATGAGGAAGATATCTCTGGGTACAAGTTTGCCAAGTTTTCTGCCACCTTCTTCCAGGTAAGTTTCATAAAGATAGATTTCACAGTGCACAGGAACCTTTACTCTAGCTGCAGTATTGTTTGAGTTATTTCCCACTTATAAGTTTCATTCTTTTTTTTTTGTCCGGAGAATAACTCAAAAGGTTTTGAAGTATTGACTTCAAACATCATAGGCAGATAGATCTCATTCAGGGAAGATAAGTGCAGTGCACAGGAACGATAACTCTGGGTGCAGTATTTTTTTAGTTATTGCCCTTTGCTATTTTTTTATACTTGTTTTTTGTCTGGAGCATGACTGGAAAAGTCTTTGAGGTATTAACTTCAAACTTCCTATACAGATTGATCTCATTTAGGAGAAGTGCAGTGCACAAGAACTATAACTCTGGATGCAGTGTGTTTTGTGAAATAGTTAATTGTTTAAATGTTATCCTTTGTCATAAGATAAGTTGATACTGTTATTTTGGAAATATATATTATACAGTCACAACATGTCTCATATTCTGATTGTCCAGTAATATAGCGTATATTTTGGGGAACATAAATCGACAATTAACATGTTATATAATATGATTTTATGTTGTTTTTTGTACATTTTAGGGCAATGCCACCCACACATACATCCGTCGTCCAATCAGAACGTCGCTGCTACAGCTTAAGTCAGAGTCTGACCATCTGGCTGCACTTGCAGTCTGGATCACCATATTAAGGTTCATGGGAGATCTGCCTGAGCCTAAAGTCTACACGGCCGCTCAGGACACAAGGGTTAGTGTTGATTGGTAACAAAAATGAAAAACAAAGTCGTGAAAATGGTGTTTCCTGACATTGTACATTGTTGTTCACAGTGCCCTACAAGGTGGTCAGAAACATTACAGGTTAAATTACAGTGATATTGAAAATGGCTGTGCTCATTATGTAGAAAAAGACTGTGTATGAATTATACTAATGAAAGGCCTGTAAATATAAGGTTAAGAGTTAAAATGCTGTTTCAAATGATGACTGTTATAGAGCATCATGACATTCACAAAATTTTACGTTTTAAACGGGCATAAATAATAATTATTGTTGTTGTTTTCCAATTTTGAGTAAAATCTTCCAATAGATGGATGATTTTTTTTCTTCCAAATTGAACAAAAATAATCCAGGTATTGACATTTTGGACGGCAGCTTTGCCATGATGCAAAAACCTTTAACATTGAACAGTGCTTACAAACTGTTGGAAGATATTAAAATGAAACTTGGTAAACGTGTTGCCAGAGATAAACACACATGTATAAGCAAGGCCCTTAACTCTGACTTAAATATTGACAAGTTATGTCCCTTTTTCAACTGAAAATATAGACCAGCCTTTGTGTTTGCGTCATTGCACTCTTGTTTGCCAAATGTGTACAAATAATACAATTTTCTGTTTCACTACCTCAGGACACAACCCCCGTGATGACGAAGATCTACTCAACTCTCGGACGCAAGTTCAACAAGCGTGACCTGGAGGAGGCGCAACGTATGAACATGGAGCTAGAACAGGAACCATCCAATATCCGGGTCAGTGGGAAACGCAGCATGAGGAAGAAACTGGTTTCCCTGACGCTGAAGAAAAAGTCAAAGATTACGGAGGAATTTAAGGTAACTTTTACGGCATTTAAGAAGAAAATTGGAATTTACTTGTCTGTCTGACACTGCAGAAGAAGTAAAAGATTACAGATGAATTAAAAGTAGCTTCTTTGGCATTAAGAGGGAAATTTTTAAGAAATGTTCACATTCAAATCAAACATCAGCACACAATATACAGGACTTAATATCAACAACGTCATTTCTTAAATTACATTTCGTGCGCATACAAGTTGGCGTGTTTTTCTAATGAAATGTAATTAAATGTCTTTCAATTTCACGCATATAGTTCGAACAAAAATTTGTTTGTTTCTGTGTAACAATCTTACACCTTGTGAACACGAAAAGTGAATATTTCACTCGTGGCTACGCTACTTGTGAAATATAAATTTTGGTGTTTTGGTGAAAGATATTTCCATCTTACTTTGAATCAAACAATTACCTTCTATCTATTACAATATGAATTCCTAAATAGCATTTCTTTGTCCCATCTCTTTAGAGCCATCTTGGGGACACGGACTATTACTCTCCGTCTGGCCAGAATGCGCTGCTGGAGGAGAGACCCACATCCAACCTGGAGAAACTCCACTTCATCATCGGACACGGCATCCTGAGGCCTGACTTGAGGTGAGATTCAGTTTAGACAAATTTCATTTAACAATGATATCTGGTATTTGTATTGAGTCCCAAATCATATTATTTATTTCACAGGTAAAGACTACTTTTAAAATATCTACTCTAAAGAGAGTCAGTGGGAAATACCGACCTGACCCACCAAAAAAGCATTTCAAAACATTTCACTATATGTTTTTGAGTGGTTTGTAGAGATTTATCAGTGAAATAAAATTGATATTTCACTGGTTCCTACACATCACTTTGATAATTTTCACTGTTTTGAAAATTTAGCTCGCACTCTTAGATCAAAATGAAACGTCAGCAAGCACAGGGCTGGGACACAGTTTCATGGACATCATTTCTAAAATGATGGTTTGTTCGCATAAAATTTGGCTCAGTTTTCTGAAAAACTAAAATTAAAAGTCATTTTATAGACTTTTTTAGGCATATACTTAAAAAAAAAAATTGTATGTTTCAGTGCAATATATTTTATGTCGTGAACACCAAAGGTAAGTATTTCGCTCATGGCTACATCACTCGGGAAACATAGCCTTTGGTGCTCATCGGTGTAATATATTATGATCTTACACTGAATCAAACAATTATCCTCTATGTTTTATAATCAGACATGCTCTTAGGCTTGATGTCACTTAAGAATTAGTCTTGTGCTTTGGGGCACTCGGAAAAAAAGCACTTAGTGATTATTAAACAAATGAATGTGACATGTCCTCAGACTGGGAATTGAACTCGAAACTCCTCACATTTAAAGCAAGTGTGCTAACTACTGTTCTGCATTACAGAGATGAGATTTACTGCCAGATTGCGAAACAACTGACCCAGAATCCCTCGCGCTCATCTCACGCCCGGGGTTGGATCCTCCTGTCGTTATGTGTTGGATGCTTTGCTCCATCTGACAAAGTAATATTGTACTAAATATTTATGCTTGGTTCTCTTCTGACAATGTTATATTATACTAAGTATTTATGCTTTGCTCCATCTGACAAAGTAATATTGTACTAAATATTTATGCTTGGTTCTCTTCTGACAATGTTATATTATACTAAGTATTTATGCTTTGCTCCATCTGACAAAGTAATATTGTACTAAATATTTATGCTTGGTTCTCTTCTGACAATGTTATATTATACTAAGTATTTATGCTTTGCTCCATCTGACAAAGTAATATTGTACTAAATATTTATGCTTGGTTCTCTTCTGACAATGTTATATTATACTAAGTATTTATGCTTTGCTCCATCTGACAAAGTAATATTGTTCTAAATATTTATGCTTGGTTCTCTTCTGACAATGTTATATTATACTAAGTATTTATGCTTTGCTCCATCTGACAAAGTAATATTGTACTAAATATTTATGCTTGGTTCTCTTCTGACAATGTTATATTATACTAAGTATTTATGCTTTGCCACATCTGAAAAGGTTATATTTTACTAAATATTTATGCTTGGTTCTCTTCTGACAATGTTATATTATACTAAGTATTTATGCTTTGCCACATCTGAAAAGGTTATATTTTACTAAATATTTATGCTTTGCCAATTCTGATAAGGTTATGTTTTACTAACTATTTGAGTTTGTATTCAGGAAGAAACTTTATAAATAAGTTTGTTAAGCATGGCTCATGCTATTAAATAAAAAATCCACTATTATAAAATGATTTGCATGCCTGGAATGCTCATCTCAATAGTATACTTTTTAAACCAGTATACACTTACTTGAATTTTGGATGCCTTGTGATCCCATATTATTTTTGTACCATTTCAACTAAACAAAAACTAAAAAAAATGTTAAAACTGTCAATCTGAGAGAATGCAGCTTTAAGTTGTTCAAAGTTTTATTACACATGATGATGTTTATTTTTGCAGTTTATCAAGTACCTGCGAAACTTCATCCATGAGGGGCCACCAGGTTACGCGCCTTACTGCGAGGAGAGGTTGAGACGTACGTTCGCCAATGGAACACGAAACCAGCCACCCTCATGGCTTGAACTTCAGGTATCAAACTTGGACATTTATTGTAAGGTGTTGATAGTAAAACAAAGCATTGAACCTTAAACAAAGCATTGAATGTTATAAACTTATAATGTGGTTAACCTTGAAAATGGTATGAGAGCCTGACCCAAGGAAGCAGTTGTTAAAAAACTGTAGTTTATTGTAAAAAAAAGGTATAGAAGCCCATCAATAAATGGTTCAAAAGAGTATTCAAGTTTATCAACTTACATCTATTTGCATACCTGAAATTGCAAATCACTTTTTAAGCTCTGTAGAGAAAAATTGTTTAGAACCGCCATTTTCACTTACATCTGGGTCTATATTCACTAGCATCTTGAGTCTGAGTTTCTGGCTCAAGCTTGAAAAACTGATTGTAAAAAAGATTATTTGTAACTCACAGATATTTTTTAATATCTTTTCTTCTATCTTAGCAACCTAACAATGAAATTAAGATTTGAAGTTTTTTAGTCTTAAGTCTTAACCTCAGAATCACTGCTGAAGTGAATATGGACCCTGGAATTCACACCTTAGATAGTTCTGCTTGAAAAGGAACATTCACTTTACTGCTCAGGATAATTGATAGTTCCAACTTCCATGTTATACAACTTACAGGCAACAAAGTCCAAGCGACCCTTGATGCTTCCTATCACGTTCATGGACGGAAACACAAAGACGCTCCTGGCCGATTCTGCCACCACGGCCCGGGAACTCTGCCAACAGCTATCAGAGAAAATTGGTCTTAAGGATCAGTTCGGCTTCTCCTTGTATATAGCTCTCTTTGATAAGGTGAGGTCACAGCTAACAATGCAGGAAAACTGTATAAGTTGTGAATATAGTAAATTGGTACTTTATACAGATGTTATATTTATGATTGAAATAATTTTGTTTTTGCTCTTTTCAATTATAAAACATTTTTTTTTAAAAGAAAAAATAATCACTTGTAAGATACTTGTAAATAAATTTTTTTGTGATTTTACATTTTATGATGTTTTACATGTTTGTGGGGATGGATTACGTGAAGAACACCATCCTGTCATGTGAGCAATATGGCAACCAGAATCAGCAGTCCCAGGAGTGAAATTCCCTTCTTTGACATATTGAATAGTTGTTTATTCCTTGTTCCAGGTGTCATCTCTAGGAAGTGGTGGTGATCACGTGATGGATGCCATCTCACAGTGTGAGCAGTATGCTAAAGAACAAGGGGCCCAGGAGAGAAACGCCCCCTGGAGGCTGTTCTTCCGCAAGGAGATATTTGCCCCCTGGCACGACCCAGCAGAGGACTCAACTGCTACCAACCTCGTGTATCAGCAGGTGGTTCGTGGGATCAAGTTCGGGGAATATAGGTGTGATAAGGTATGTGTATTTATTGACTTGTCTGGGTTTTTTTAGATAAAAATATCAAAGTTTTGTGTGTGCTGGTCTAGCTGTCGTTGTAGTTTGCGTGATGAGAAAATTTTGCCCATTGAAATTGTTTACGTTTATATTAAAGCTCTTGTCAATGCAAACTTTTGTTATATATTCAGAATTGTATGTGACAGAATAGATTCATTACTGTATTGTAAAATAACTCTAACCTATATCCAGGTACATTATGGGGCCATGTTTTCAATAAGCATATGACAACATATCGTAAGATTCAAAATTGCAAAGAAAATTATAGGGAGTGTCGTCAATCAAATTGAAAGTTTTACTTGTAAAATCGAATGTGTTGCCTAATTGACCAATGAAGATTATTGTTTCGAAATAGATAATATAAAAACTCAGAAAATATTAATTTGAAAGAAACAATCGTACAATATCCTTGATATGATAACCAAGCCCTTGTAAGGTTTTGTTTGTGGTAATATATACTATCCTTGTGGATTTGCAGGATGATGATCTGGCAATGATCGCAGCCCAGCAGTACTACGTTGACTACGGCTCCAGCATCTCAACAGAGCGGCTCCAGAGTCTGCTTCCCTCGTACATCCCTGATAGTTTGCTAAACAAACCGAACGCCCTCACATTCTGGATGACACAGGTGCAGAATGGTTGGATGTTTAATTCTTGGGGTTCATAATTGAATGAAAAACAAGTGTCAGAGCATGGTAATTTTGGAGGGTTATCTGGACCATTAGCAATTGTTTTAATAGTCAGTGCATTCCAATTAATATCTTATTATTGTAAAATGAACACTTATTATTTGCCAAATTTCTCTTTGATAAATATTATATTACAACACTGAAAAGTAATGCTTCAAAATAAGACATAGTATAACGTTGCCTGTTGGAACAGAAGTTTTGTGTGTCAATGGTAAATTAATTTTATGATTGTCGCATTTATACATGTAACTTTCTAATATATTTCTCTACTTATTCAGGTGAACAACAAAATGCACGGCCCATACTTCAAAAATGACATAATCAGATCACTAAAGGTGAAGGAAGACATTGTAAGTTACGCCAAGTACAAGTGGCCGCTGCTGTTCTCACGGTTCTACGAGGCGTACAAATTTGCAGGACCAAGCCTTCCAAAGAACGATGTTATAATTGCGGTGAACTGGACGGGTGTGTACGTGGTCGATGATCAGGAGCAGGTTCTGCTGGAGTTGTCTTTCCCTGAAATCACAGCTGTATCCAGTAGCAGGTATGGTATTTTCTGAATTTATTAAAGAAAAAACATGTAGATATTGTCAAAGTTTTTTTTGTTATAGATTTCATTAACATCGTTGCAGTTCAAAATCTGAATCCTTCATTTTTTTTAATTCCAAAGGTTAGCAAATTAAAATTGCACCTGTCAGTCTGTTTGTCTGTCCATCCTTCTGGTTTCTGTGTCCTGGCTGTAACTTTGTTACGCAGGGAATGATTATAAAAGAAATATAGCACATGTGTTTGGTACATATAAGTGAAATTTTGATCAACGAAGAGGCATTTTTATAGTCTTTATATTAGTTAAATCTTAACTAATTTGGCAAGGATTATGAAGAATGCTTTATTAACTTATGCAATAAGAGTGTGTTCTTTGAACTGATATCTTTCAATCCAACTGAATACTATAAACTAACTGCTGTTATTCAGGACTGGCAAGATGCATGGTCAGAGCTTCACCCTGGCGACCGTGAAGAGTGATGAGTTCACGTTTACGTCACCAAACGCGGAGGACATTCGCGACTTGGTCGTTACATTCCTTGAAGGCCTCAAGAAAAGGTCAAAATATGTGATCGCTCTGCAGGACTACTCTGGTCCAGGTACGCATTAACATTTTAAAATTATATTATCTCCATTTTAATGTTATGTTAAAACTTACAGCAGTTAATTGTATAAACTGGTTAATTCCTTGTACTACTCAAAGTTATGCAGGATGTTTATTGATTGGTCAGATACATTGTTATATCCAATAATAACTTCTAACCAATCATACCGCATTTAAATGAGCAAACTAGCCAAAAGATAAACTGTAGATAACTTATCAAAAGTTTGTACAATTGGCCGATTTTTTACCCCATTTTCAAGCAGAAAAAACAACACTGCTTAGAATAATACCAGTATTTGAAAAGTAAAATGTTTTGAAAAGATACCATTTTAAAAATGTTCAGAACTTTCATTGCAAAACTCTTACAAAGATTTCATATCTTGCTCCTAATATCCTATAAATAGTTTATCATGTAAAACTTTGACAGAAATTTTATTAACATTTTCAGATTCATCATTAATAGGAGGTATATTTAGACGAACCTGCAGCCTTGATGTTTTGTCTGATTTACTAATTTAAGAGTTGAATTTGGGACTTTGTCTTTATACTAACCGTTACACCTTTTCTGTTTCAGTTTTTTGTGTTTATAAGGCCTAAAAAAAATTACATTTGGTTTGGGTTACCCGACCCTACCTACGGAATAGGCGCCGACCTTTTATAGTCATTTGAAAAAAAATAATGAAAAACTAAAAAAAAAAAAAAATAATAATTTTTTTTTATTTATTTTTTTGGTGCTTTTCAATATGTAGTTTAAAACCTTAATGCTAATATAGACGATAACTTTAACACCATTCTCCAATGATGAAAATGACATTCTTATATAAAGTCTAATAAAAAAAAAAAATAAAAAAAAAAAAAAAGCCTACCTACCCTACCTATTTTTGAAAAGGATGTAACCTTAACCAAACATATTTTTTTTTAGGCCTAAGCAAAAATTGTTATGTTTGTTTGAATTTAATAGTGTTTGCAAGTGGAGTTATACAGAAAAATAATCTTAATTTGAGAATTTCAAATTGTGTCAAGTTTTTTTCATTGATATGTGAAGTGGGTTTTTTTGTGAGTCATTTTTCTCAAAAGTTGTATGCATTTAGAAAATATAAAATAAATCTAGAATAGATTGAAATTATCAAGTTTAAAGAAATTGTATACAATTTTAGTAATTCAAAACTCTATTACTTTAAGGAAAATAGTGACTACCAATTTAGTAGTTAAAAAACATCATCATTAATTTTTTTTAAACTCTTTCTATGATGATAAAAGTAGTTACCATTATTATCTTTCAACATTTTTAATGACCTATATGTATAGTAGTTGCAATCTACATGTATCCTAATATTCAGACATTTTGCTTAGTTATCGTCTTGTAAACTTAGAACTTTATATACTTCCATTTCTCGTTTCTTGAGGCCATGAGCAGCATTTAAATACTATAGTGTGATAGAGTTATTGCTTCACTTTCCAAGTTATTTTTAGAAAGTTGAATAATTGCCATAAGGAGTATTGGGTGAAGTAACAGTTTTATATCATGTTGTCAAGGACAACGTTCAATAACTATAATGTGTATAAGTGAATGTTGTTATTTAGCAGCACCATACTTATTGCATCGTCAAGTGCCACCTACTTATTACCATTCCAATATGGGGTTTGTGTATAGACAAAATTAAAGAAAACTCTCTCAAAATAATACAAATTAATGTAATTGCAGAATTATATATAGTTCATTAAAATAACTGCAGTCATCACAGCTACATGTATGAACTGCTCATATACTAGAACATTTTACCAATTAAGACTTGGCAGTGTAGCAGTGGTTACAGCCGTTAATTCGTTAATTCATCAAATACTAGTACACTAAACCAGCTAAGACTTGACAGTAAAGCAGTGGTTGAAGAAATTAATTCATCATGTACTAGTCCATTAGACTAATAAAGACTTTTCAGTGTTGAAAAGCTCAAAAGAACAAATAGCTCTTAGGATTCTTCAAGGAAAAGGACCCCATTTTCCAAGTTTGGGAAGGGTGTTGGGAAAGAAATAGATAATCATTGTATTAACAACTAATCAGATTTTTTATTTGTGCAGGTGATAGTTCCAGTTTCCTGAGCTTCCAGAAGGGTGACCTGATTGTGCTTGTGCAGCAGAATGGGGAGACAGTGATGAACTCGGGCTGGTGTATAGGAGAGTGTGTCCGTACAGGGAAACAGGGAGATTTCCCAGCTGAGTGTGTCTATGTTCTTCCCACGATTACCAAACCCCCACCAGAGATTCTGGTAAGACTCAATATAATTTCTGAACAGGTTTATCAAATATTTGTCAATTTATCTGCTTTTATTTCTTTATGCACTTAATGAGTTATCACACAAAGGAGATTGTATGAACTTCAAGTTTAGTACAGAAATGTGTCAGTCAGATTTTTTTTTACCTTTTGATGATTAACAGGCTTCGAGTTAATACTAGTGTTGTTGTTGTATGTGTTATAAGAGATAAAAATAAGCAGTGCTGAGTGAATTTATCAAGAAATGTAAATGCAATCTACACTCAACATCATCTCAACATCATCTCATCAAGTCAATTCCATTATGCCTGTTTGTTTACAGAACCTGTTTGTCCAGTCCACCGACCAATCAATGCTGGTACAGTCTAATGTAGAGGTGGTTGCCGAGACAGGGGAAAAGCCCCATACACTAGAGGAGTACAGCCTGGACCACTTCAGGTAGGGAGGGATATTGAAGAGTGATAAGGGAAAGAACGGATGATTGTGGGTGGGGGGGGATTGGCAGAAGTAGATGAGAGGAGTACAGTCTGGACCACTTCAGGTAGGTAGGGGGTGGGGATGTAGGAGGATGGTGAAGGTTGATAGGGGTAGGGGTATAAAAGTATTATACAGATTGAGAATAAAACCTTTATTTACAGTGTTTGGGTATATATCAGAAGTGTCTTGCAAAAACACAAAACCCATCAGCAATCAATATTAAAACTGCTAAATCAGACTCATGGTTTTCAATAACTGCAAACCAATGTTAACCCTGTCTCAGACTCTCCTATCTGTGCCACATCCCAAGCCTTAATCTGATTCTTCTTTTTCCCAAGGCCTCCAGCAAAACGAACTCTGTCAAAGACACTCCAATCTGCCCGACGTCGCAAGCCGGATGAGCTGTGGCGTTACTCTAAGGAACCCATTCGCCAGCCCCTGTTGAAGAAACTGTTGGGTCGTGAAGAAGTGAGCCAAGAAGCCTGCCTGTGCTTCCTAGATATCCTTTTTATATTCTAAGTGCATGAAATTTATAGTTATACTTCGATAAGTTTTGCAAGAATGTTTAAAAAAAATTAGTGGGTGAAATTAGCACAAGCTTACATTTAGCCCATCACTTATAGTTATAGCCTCATGTCATATGTAGAGCATTGAGTCCCATTTTACACATTAAACATATAAAATTTAATGAATATGAACATTACAATGTAGTTTGAAAGTAAAAGATTTCATCTGTGTTTAATAATTACCAGAACTCCTTATTTGCCAAGACAAAATTGCCAATGCTTAGTCCATTTATAACAATTATTTTATAAATTAGCATTTATTGATTGACTGCAAAATCCCAATAGGATGTCTCAGAAAGTCTCTGAAATGCTAAATGTGTTTCTGAGATGCTTTTTTTTAAGCCTCAGAAATGCATAAATGTTTAACTGATATGAACTTTGAAATACCCTAAATCATATCTCTTCCCTCTCCCCCACAGGGGCTCAGCCCCTTGACCCCAAGGTGACTGTCAACCCCCTGACCCCAGAAAATTTCAGGATTGACAATTTCAGCTAAAACCCCTGTATAATGAATGGTATTATAGTTGTTTATCCTTGACTGTGTGCACCTATACTGAAGTACATGGGTGATCACCCATCTAAACGCGGAAGAATGGCCAATGAACTCACAGACCAGATCTTCGATCCACCACTCAAAACAGTATGTTTTATATCAATAAAAACAATTATTTATTTGCTGTAGTACTTTTATTTATTGATTGCTCTATGATTGAATATAATTGATGATAGGTGATCAACATCAACAGTAGTCAATTATGTTCAACAGTAATCACTTCCCATCAACTTGATCATTTTACTTAAAGGCGCACAATATAGCTTGATGCAATGTTTATGCATTAAAATGTTTAACTCATTTGATTAATGATAATAAATTATCAACAAAAAAGTGTATGATTTCTGTACATCAATCATAATAATATGCTTTTCTTTGGTGTGATAATATAAGTCAATTGACTTACACAGGAAAATGCATTAAAATGAAAAATAAAAATTTGCATCAATCTTTATTGCGCACCTTTAAAGTGCTACGCTTTGATATCATAATTGTAAAAAAAAAGTACCAAAATGTAAAAAAAAAAGTGTAGGAGACCGGGTTCGAACCCGTGTCGCCAAAATTACAGTCCAGCGCGACGGCTTACTCTAACTGGGTGACATAATTAAGCTATACTCCTACCTTGGTAATATCACATGATAACACCGACTAGCCAATCACGCATAAGGAATGAATTCTACCTGGTAGACATACCCAGTAATCTTTTTTAATGGAAAAATGCGAAATAACTGCTAAACTTAGATTAATTGTAAACTATATGGTACTTCAGTTAGTAAGTTTCAATGCATTGTACACATTGATGCCAAGTTTGATGTCAGTTTTCGACAATTTTCTTTTTTTTTCGCTATTTTATCATACGCAGTACAGCCCCTTTAAGATCCGTAAAAGAGATGTGAAAACCATTAAATGAACATGAAACGTTTATTGTTGTCATGACTTGTTTTGCAGTAGTAAAATATAAAAGTCTAAGTTTGATACACCTCCTATCATCTTAATACAATAGCTTAATTTTCTCACTTATAAGGTGAGTGATTGAAGCAATCATTTGTTGAAAGTAGAATCCAGTTACTGGTCATCGGATTGTTTTATTGACAACTGGTGCTTTGTCAATTTAGATGAGCGCTGGTATCCTCATTATACACTCTTGTTGTAGAATACAACTGGAAATAGAGTTGGAATGACATATTCATTCATGATAGTTTTTCACCATTTTTGTATTTACAGGAAATCTTGAAGGATGAGATCTACTGTCAGATTATCAAACAACTGACAGACAACAAGAACAGGTAATATTTTAAGTCTTTACATACTTGATTAAATGTTTGTCTGCAATGGTGCCCATTTTAGTCATTGTGTAGAATGTTTGCTACTGAACTTAGGTTATTGGTCATTGAAGCCTCACATCTTTGTTTTATAGAAGAGTATCAATACACTTTGGAAATATAAATACCGCTTAAATGGACAATTTGTATGCAAGTTTATTCATGATAAACCCATCATCTAGAGAGCTGGATAACTCTATTATTGATGCCTGTAGGATGAGTGCTGATCGTGGCTGGGAGCTGATGTGGCTGATCACTGGTAGTTTTGCCCCCTCCACCAACCTTCTTAAGGAGGTGACGCTCTTCCTAAAGTCGCGGCCCAACGCCCCCACTGCCAATGACTGTGCTTCGAGACTTCAGAAGACTCTCAGGTATTATGTAATTTCTATATCGGTGGTCTGCCGTTTGCGATTTTTGCCAAATGCCTGTCAGCATTAAGGAGGAAACTGATAAGCCCATTTGGCCAATCTAAATCTTCTCACTGGGCAATCAGCTGGGATTGCTATCATGGATTAAATAGAGATCCCGGCTTAATGATTATCCCGTTGAATGTTGTATAATTTTTCAATAAAAGTTTTGAAATATTGTACCGGGGTATTTTTATTGGCTAAAAACACTTGCATGATTTCTTGGTTGTTGGTATTAACAAAGCATTAAGCATTACCAAAACAATCATGAATTTGTTCTTTCACTGTATTCAAAAGATAAGATCTCTAAACAGCTGGAAAAAAACAACGCAAGAATCAAATGAACTTACAAATTGGCAAGTAGGTTCTATCTCCTCTAAGTCCTCATCCTTTCTCACCCAAATTAAGTGTTGAAGCAATTTTTGGAAAACATATATTTATTTTCTTAACAGTTAACAAATAATCAAGAAAAAGATTTATTAAGGGTGTTGAAATTTCTCTTTTTAAATTCAACATAAAAGCAAAATCACAAATTGCTAGCGTTATATTTCTGTTACATTGTCCTACTAGACTTTTAAAAGGGAAATGCTGATAAGCCTGTATGACCCAACAGGCAACAACGTATATATGTCTAAATTCCAAGAAATTAACAAAGATTAGACCAAAGTACACCATAACAGTAAATTTGGGCGTTTTATGTTTGCTATTTTTCAACACTTTATCATGTCATTTATTAGAAGTCTTATGTAATACAACATGGTTAATAACTTCAGGAACGGGACCCGCAAGTACCCACCCCACCAGGTGGAGGTGGAGGCTATACAACACAAGACTACGCAGATCCTCCATAAGGTCTACTTCCCAGATGACTCTGATGAGGTAAGATATCCCTGCTTTTTTGTAGTGGTCAAAATTAAGGAAAAAGCAGTTATCTATTGAGCCATAATAATACTGTTGATTCTTACCAGGCTTCTGTAAAATTAAACATTTCTGAAGCCATGAACTTTGTAGAAGGGGAATAATTCCGGCTTGTTAATTTAGATACAAGATATTTGATATAGCTCTACCAATTATTTCTCCCATTTAAAAAAGAAAAGCAGAGTGGTTACGAATGTCTTTCTCTGCATTGCAGGCATTTGAGGTTGAGTCTAGCACCCGGGCCAAGGACTTCTGCCAGAACATCGCCTCAAAACTGGTCATCAAGTCACCAGAAGGATTCAGTCTCTTTGTCAAGATTGCTGACAAAGGTATCATTTTTGTCCAAATACATAGGGATTTAGTTGTGTTTTTTTTTCGAAGAAACTTAGTCCAGCTATTGCAATAGCCTTGGTGTTGCCATGCACACAATTTTAACATTGGCCATAAGTATTGTTCAAGATATTCAAATGAAACTTGGTACACATGTTGCAAGAGACTTTGAACACAAAAGCAAGGCACATAACTTTGGCTTTGATATTTTTTATAGTTAAGCACCTGAAAATACACGAACAAACAACCATAGGTGTTTACACTGTGAAGCTCTTGTCTTGAATTTTTACTAAATCTACAGTTTATTGATTAGCTTGAAGTTTAAATGAACTTTAATTGAAGTGGATTGTTAATTAACAAAACATGTTTTTATTCACTTACTGACTCATATAATTGTTGTATAGCAATCAAGAATCATAATATCAGGGGAGATAACCAGTCTTTTAAAGTCTTCCATTGCTTCACAAATGTTCATCAAACTTGGTATAACTTGCAGTTATCAGTGTGCCAGAAGGGGACTTCATCTTTGACTTTGTGAGACATCTGATTGACTGGATCCGCAAGGCCAGGCCGACAAGAGATGGTAAGTTGTACTAAAAAGGCTCCTGTGCTCTTGTTTGCAAGCTGGTTTGGCAGTCATCACTGTAGTAGGATGACAGGAGATGGTAAATTTAGTATTCTACATGGTAACATTTGCAAATGAAATACTTTCAAAGGTTATAATTGATATTACATGTACTTTGGTGTTATAAAAAATGTCATATCACTGCTTACATACATGACTGAAAATGTTTAGTATCTAAATATTTTCAAATCATCCTAGTGTGCATATTTATTTCATTACAATGTTCTTGTTTGTCAAGTTAGTCAAGTTTTATTGATAAGCCTTAGTGCCATGGTCATTATGCAAGACATTAACTATGGCAACAACTCTAAAACAAATCAAGACATTTAAATGGAACTTTATAAACATGTTGCCATGGACAATGCACACATAACAAATGTATACAGTCATGTAGCAAGGTCATTTGCTCTGCATCATTCTTGTGCCTTCCAATGCCTCTATGTTCCTCAATATGCTATGTTTATTTCCAGGTACGGTCCCCCAGTTCACCTACCAGGTGTTCTTCATGAAGAAACTGTGGACTAACCTCGTGCCAGGCAAGGACCTGAACGCTGACCTCATCTTCCATTACCACCAGGTTTGTTATGATGTACAGGGTTGTTTGGGACTTCTTCATAACTCACGCTTGATATAGAAGACAGTGAAATTTAATAATTAATGCTAGTGTGGACCTCTCATCCAAGAGGTCATGGGTTTGATCCCCATCAGGGTTAAAAATATTAGGTCCTTAAAGTGGCACTCTTATTCAAAATCAATGCATACACATGTATAACAAACATCTGATGTAAACCCTTAAATAGTAGTATTTTTTTTTAAATAATTCTGTATTAAAATAATAAATAAACATGCATACTGTGTATTAGCATCATTGTGCATTGTTTGTGCATTGTCAATGCTGTTCTTAATGTGTGAAGGTGTGCAAATCTCCCTCTGCCTTTAAGCGGAGTACAATATACTTTGCCTTTGTATTTAATATCACATGGTTTACAATAACAATTGCTGTTTTCAGGATTCATTTAAAAATCAACAATGTAAACAAACATCATGGCTTACTGATTTGACCATTTTCACTGCATTTTATCTTTGGTATTAGAGTTCTTAAGTTTGTGTGTGTGTTTTGCCTGTGTCCTATCTATGGGTGCGTCCTATACACAAGCATTTACGTTATTTCTGTTTATTACCAGCAAACCAAATAAGTGTTTTTGTGCTACTTACATTTAATATGTTTTTCATTAATATTATCCAGGAGTTGCCAAAACTACTGCGGGGCTATCACAAATGCAGTACAGGAGAATCGGCGAGACTAGCTGCCCTCATCTATCGGGTGAAGTTTGGCGAGAACAAGACCGGCCTGCAGAACCTACCGTAAGTGTAACGCAAGCATATAACCAGCTTAATAGAATAATTATAGTCTATTGTTATTTCACTGTCTTAAACCTGAATTTACTATGGTTTTGGGTGTTCCATAACTTGATATAATTAAGAAAATTGAATTTACCTATTAGTTTAGCTGTGTACTACCCACACAGCATACAAGACTACATTTTCATGAATTAAAACGGAGCTTGAGGCTGAGCAAGATTTAAAGGATAATGTTGTTATTGCTTGTTTTACATTTGTTGTAGGATGAATAAGTTTAAATTATAAATTGTATACCTTATATACTGTGTACTGTATGTCATGAAATTATGTTCCATGTTTACAGGAGAATCTTGCGTGAACTGGTCCCAGCTGATATGATCAAAGCCCAGTCTCCTGATGAGTGGAAGAGGGTAAGTCTTGATATTACCAAATATTTATTTCAGATTTGCCTGTTTTTCAAAGAAAAATGTAGAGGTATTGTCATAGCCATGGTGCCGTTGATGTTGCAGTAATGACATGCAATTTTTTAACCTTGGTCAAGAACTCTTATTAAGTATTCTACTCACATCCTTGGATAAAACTCCTGTTTCATTTATTTAAATGTTCCAAAGCAAGAAGCATAACATAGCTTCAAGGCAAAATATTTCAAGATGATAAAGGTGAAGTATTTCTCAAGGATACAGGCCATGAGGGCATTTGTCAAATGCTTCACCTAGTAACTTAAGTTACCATTGATGGATTAAGTAATGAAAGTTGGCTTGTAGGCAGCTTATGTTAAGAGATAGCTTTGGATTGCTTATATAGGGGACAGGGTCAAGGTCACTGATACTAGAAATAGAAAAAAAAGGTTTCAAGCCAAAAACTTAAGTTAGAATTGATGGATAGTAATGGTATTTGGTGTGTAGGTAGCTTATGTTAAGAGCTAATTTGGGATTTCTTTTGAGTAGGTCGGGGTCAAGGTCACTGAATAACTTAAGTTGAAATTGATGAATAGTAATGAAAGTTGGTGTTAAGTTAGCTTTTGTGAAGAGCTAGTTTGGGCTTATGAGCGGATGAGGTTAAGGTCCAGGTCATTGTTACTGAGAATAGAAAAATGGTTTCTGTCCAGCAACTTTAGTTAGAATTCATGGAAAATAAACACATTAGGTTCTTCTAGTTTTTCTGAGAATACACCGAAAATTTAAGCAAAAAAATTTACAAAATATTTCATGAGAATACAAATACAGGCCAAATATTCCACAACCATTTCCTGATCATACAGGTGAAATATTTCTTAAAAGTGAAGTATTTCCTACAAATGGGAAAAAAAAAACAGGAAAATATTTTACAAAATATTTCCTAAGAAGACCTTCAAAATATTTCAGGATGATGCAGGGATTTTCCTGATGCAGGGATGGCTCTTAAAAGTTATAATCTACCTTTCAATTATTTAAAAGCATTACCTATTGAATGTTATTTTTTTGTGGTTTGCAGGCTATTGTTAGTGAGTTCAACAATGACGGTGGAAAGAGCCAGGAAGATGCCAAGGTGGAGTTTCTCAAGGTCATTTACAAGTGGCCCACATTCGGCTCAGCTTTCTTCGAGGTCAAGGTAAGTTATCAGGTTAATTCTAAATCTCAACTTATTCCAACTTTGTTTATCCATTGAAGTAAATAAAGGTGTTTAGTCGAAAAATTTGCAATTTCATACACAAGGTGCACTATGGGGACACCCGATCAACGAATGTAGGACAAAAAAACGACAGATCAAGAATCAAAGGACAAGACACCAGATGATTCCATTAAAAGAAAAAAAGAAAAATTGTCATAAACCTATATAAAATTGTAACTTTCACAGTTTTTGCCTATTTTTCTAATTCAAAATTTACTGGGTTTGTCTACCACGTAAATCCCAGGAAATGTTTAAAAATAGCGTCGGTATATGTATTTGTAGTGAACATGGGACTTGCACATGCTGAATATACACAATATAGACTGGAAAACTATTATGTGCTATTTTTTAAGGGGTAAACTCTGACAGCTGAGACAGCGACAAAATGTTCCTTAAATTATGTAAAATGCTGTAATATCGGCCTCATACTAGTTTGTATTGATAGTTCTAGACTTGTTAAATTGGGCAAATACTGTATCTGCAGATTTTGGGACCATCTGATGTCTAGTTCTTTAAGGCAACTTATTTAAATCGATGTTTATTTGCAAATACAAACTAACTGTGTCTTAATCCGTTAAATGAAACTGTTTATTTCAAAATAAATCACATTTTAGTACTTGGGCGCTTTACCAGTTCGTAAAAAAGATTGTACTTTATGAAGTGTTGAGATGAGGGTTCCACAGTCAGACACACCTGCAGCAGACCCCATTGTTGTTGAGTTCTGAATTATAGCATTTCATGAGTTTACTGAAAGTAATGTTGTTTTCTTCAGCAAACGACAGAGCCCAACTACCCAGAAATCCTGCTGATTGCCATCAACAAGAATGGAGTCAACCTTATACATCCTCACACCAAGGTAACCAACCCTTTGATGCAAATCCTTCAGTTTTAAGTGAATTAGAATACAACCTACATTTTAAGCCAATGAAATTGGAGATAAGCAATCATTAAGTACTAGGCTTTATCATTAAGAATTTCAACCTCCGCTGCTGTTTAAAGGTTCGCCCACTGTCACTCATCCGATACACAATCACTCGTTTGCTACACTCACTCTGTCCATTCTTAATCATTAAAATTTTGATTCATTTCATCTAACTATTAACTAATAGGCTGTTTGTTTAGGACTTTTTTAAAGGAAACCAAAGTGATTAATGACAAGGAATGAATTGCGAGGTTGATGTCATTATCGGGGTATGAACGCAATTGGGCTGGTCTAAGTGTGTGGAGTCCGAATTTATAATAATCACTCTTGTTGGCACAATGCTACACAAATGGGTAGTCTTTGTTGTGGGGAGTACCTAAAAATGAGAAAACCCAGTTGTCTGAATTGGTGACCACAAACCAAAATCACATGCGCCCAAGGGGGGAATCAAACCAAGGACATCATGGAGAAAAGCAAGTGCTCTTACCTGACAAATGAACAAGTTATATTCTGAATGACAAATCAAACTGTAAGTTTATGAAATAAGAACCTTTTACCAATAAATTGACAAATTATCTTTAAAATATATGATCTGATGTGTACAAATTGGCTATTGTTTGTTTAGGACATTCTGGCCACTCATCCGTTCACGAAGATCTCAAACTGGAGCAGTGGTAACACGTACTTCCACATGACCATTGGGAACCTGCTTCGTGGATCAAAGCTCCTGTGTGAAACTTCTGTGGTATGCAAGTGTTTCTACCCATCCTTATCAGTATTCTACTGTTATTTATAAAGAAGTTGATCAAGTTATTGTCGTAGAGAAGTATATGCACTTATGTATGGTTCAAGCATCATCTTTGTATGGTACTGTTAGTAATAAACCTCCAAAGTGAAAATGAATAATTTTGTGGTAAAGTTAGTACAGCTGAAACACGTTGAATTGATATCCCAGGGACTCCCCTTACGCCCTTACATGGAGTAAAAATAAATTGCATTATATCTAGTTTGAGCTAAGGAGGAAGTCGAGCCAAGCAATATCAGCCAATGGGATTTGACTGTATTGGTATTAATCAGTATTTGATATGAAAATGTGTCATAATATTTAATTATAATAATCATATTTAGTATTATGATACAGTACTATGATATAATATTATATAAATATCATATGGCAGCATGTGTGACATTGATATTGTCAACCTGAGAGCAGAATGTCACCCGAGGCGTTAGCAAATTACAATTATGCTAAAAATCCTTCAAAAACTGACAATTCCTATCTTCTGAGATTTTGTTTACACATTGAATAGTGACATTACTGCTGTATGTGTATAAGGGAGCCAATCATGTCATGATTTAGCTATAATATTGAAGCAGTTATTTGCCTTATATGACATTCAAAATATCACTGCGGTCACATGATCTGACAGTGAATTTTTCGCTTGGTCACATGTCAAAAAGATTGAAAATGTTTCTGATAGTCAAAATAGCTCTTTTTCGGGTAGTGGGACATTTACCATTGTAGACAAAAGTGAGGTATAATAATGGATAATGTCCCACTTTCAGAATGCTTTCAAACACAATAACTTTCATAACTATCTGTGTTAAGGAATACAATGTTGTTTTTCCAGGGCTACAAGATGGATGATCTGCTCACCTCCTACATAAGCCTTATGTTGACAAACATGAACAAGCAACGCACATCACGACGATAAACAGAACATAGTATATAAGCAGAAGTCATCAAGATGATAAACGGAACATTTTGAACAAACAGCGCACATCATGATGATGAACCGAACACTGTGGAAGTACATCATGAAGAAAAACTGACATCACAATGATAAATCAAGATTTGTGAAAGTATACTGTGACGATAAAAAATCATAAACCAAGTAATATTGCCAACTATGATCATGAACCCATGCAGCGTACATCTCTATGTCTAAAATAAATGCGCTTCATGATGATAAAACAACGCACATCACGTTTATCGGCCGAGCTACGTCTGCAACAACAATGTCATTTCTCCTACACCTATTTGAGAACTGCAACAAGGCTGTGGAGAGTACTAAAATGTTCAAACAATTAAACACTATTTACGTGTATAGATCTTTTATAAGTATGGCATTATTATAAAAGATTGTTAAAAATTATCTTCATATTCAAATGCATGCATAGAGATGCACATTTGAGCATTAAAATTAATATATTTCACAAAAATGTAGCTGAATTATCATTTATTCCATATAAACGCACTGTAGAGATATTTTAATGACCATGAATGCTTACATGTATTTAGATTTTGTTCATATCATAAAATAGTTTTTTTTTATCAGGCCACTTAAATGGGAAAATACACTTGCATAATGATGCTTGGAGTATTATTATTATTAAAATCTTCATTGTTCACGCTTATGTCTCGACCAATGGGATTGCCAAAAGTTGTATCTGCTGGTAATGTGAATACCTCGACAGGGTTAGTTTATGCATATGACGTTACAATATATATAAACTAGTATATGAAACACGTGTATTCACAACAGTATTGATGAAAAGCTTAAAGGGTAACATAATTAATATTTTATCGGAAAAGTATTTCATATGTAGATTGCATAAAACATCAAATATAATCCTACATTTACAAATTGGGCCAATTTTTCGGAACTTTTTAACAAAGTTAACAATTAAAAATGGATTAACTTTTTTTATGATACCAGTATGCTCATATATTTATATAAAACACATACAGACAAAACATGTGTCTCAAAAAGTGTTAGAAACACTGCAGATCGAACTGTCATGTGACCATGAGAGTTCCAAAGCAAGTTTAAAGACTTGAAAGATAACAAAAATGACATTTACAACAATCGGCAGATTGTTTAGAACAAATTTGTTAACAGCATTGTCGTTACCGTTTAAAAGTGAAATATTTTATGATGTGCTGATTTATTTGAGTAAAAGAAACATAGCTGAATCAGTTGTATCACTATTTGTGCAAAGTACCACAGATCAAATGTGATTCCATGAAACTTTCAAAGTATTAGAGGTTTGAAAGTTAACAACGATCTAATTAACAATGTTGTTAACTTTAATAATGTTCTGAACAATCGGCCCATCGTTAACTTTAACTCGGTTCTTAACAATGATGATCCCATTAACCTGCTGGTAGAATCCGTGAGGGGCAATCGAAATCCAGGAATATAGTGCCATTAGGAATATTTTTATGAATGCATTTACAAAGAAATGTAACTATTTCAGTTAGTTTATCACAGAAAATACTTGTACAAATAAATCATTTCTGTCATATATGGGCCTGATATTAATATATTTTGATATATTAGTTTGATTGTTATTTCTCAAAATGAACATTCCAGATTACTTGTGTAATAAGAGTTTTAATGTATACATGTACATCACACACTTGTTATGTTCTGCCTAGGAAGAACTAGATGTTAAAAGCCCATAAAATTTAATGTATATATATATATACATTTTCTTGCCTTGTGAAGTGTAATTTCAGGTTCCCATTTTTCAGTCTTAATATGATTGGTCATCACAATTTGTATAGAGTATATTTTTATGCCCCCACAAAGTGGCGGCATATAGGGTTGCCCTTGTCCGTACGTACATCTGTCTGTCTGTACGTACGTACGTCCCGAAGATTGTTTCCGATCTAATTCTTGAAAACTGTTTGTCCAATCCTCACCAAACTTTAAACACATGTTTGTGACCATAATATCTTGATCAAGTTCGATAGTCATGGAAATCGCTTTAGTCATTTAGGAGTTACGGCCCTTTTTTGCCAAAAATACTTCAAAAATATATGTTTCCAATCTAATTCTTGAAAAGTATGTGTCCAATCCTCACCAAACTTTACATACATGATTGTGACCATAATATCTTGATCAAGTTCGATAGCTATGGAAATCGCTTTTGTCATTTAGGAGTTACGGCCCTTTATTTGCAAAAAAAGACTTGAGATTATCCTGAATAATCATTATGGCTTATTTTCTGTGACAAAAAATCGAAGTGGGGGCATCCGTGTCCTATGGACACATTTTTTTTGTCTACATGAAAACCAGTAAGCTTTACATGTAAAATTCACAAATTGATGTTCTTTCCGATTGGTATGACTCTAAATCATAATTAAATATGCTATCGATATTTACCTACTTCGTTAACAAATGAGTATATATTGAATCCAATCCATCTGCATTCATTTTATCAAGTGTTATCATGTGACTATTAAATATCTCCATTGGTTTACAAGTTATGATGATTCATGCATTTCAGGATGATACAGCATAATATCATTTCATCTGATGTAGGTTCTTACCATTCTCGTACACCAGAGGGATATTGATGTTATGTGTTAGATTGATCATTATCAAACCTCTGATGAATGAGAATGGTTCTTACTTGAAATTGCATTCAGAATGAACCCATAGGAACTTCCATTTTTTGAATAAATGATTTCATTTTGTTTTTCTGTCTCTTTACCAGCATAATGACACATGCTCGATAATTTAAAAAACTACTTCTACATCTATAAGCCTTGACATGTATATCATATATTTTCACCGTGCTAAAACATTGTAAAAACATTCACTATTTTTGATGAATGATTGTCAAATATTCAATATATATTTATATGCATACTTATTCTTTCATTTTTGTTAGATGCCAGTGTAACTTTTATACATATGTTTGTTGATTACCCTGTTGTCCAAAAGAATATATATTTAAGGCCACAATTAATGAATGGTTTGTTTGGCATTTCCAAACAGATTCACTGAAATACATGCCATTCAAAAACTACTCAAGTGGTCAAAGTTGCAGCATGCGGGTGAGTGGGCGGACTGATGGGCGGGTTTCATCCAGTTTGTTGTCTGATCAATAAGCCGTTGTTTTATCATCACCAAAGTTGGTCAGAATTTCCAAAGTTGGTCAGAACTTTCATGGGCATTATAATATCTTGTTCACTACTGAATTAAGGTAGTAAAATGTATAAACATAAATCTTCCTGCCTTCCTTAAACACCTTAGAATGTGGGTCAAAAACACAAAACAAACTATTTATTCATTGTGGCCTAAACATAGAATTACATTGTACATGTAAGGTTTGGTGAGCGTTTTTGGCTGGCAATGGATGTGTTGTAGGCAAATTTGTATGAGTGTTTAGTGTGGTAACATACATACTATGTATATAGTGTGGTAACATACATATTATGTATATAATTTATGAATATTTGTATTTATATTATTATGTCCCTTACTTTAAAGGTACCATATTGTACATGTATATTGCTAATACTATATTTGTTTTTTTTGTTTTTGTTTGTTTGGTATACAGTTGTTTGACAATAGTTTGTATTGAGCTTTATGCGGAGTTTACTATTGATTCTTGACTTGTGTATTGTGTTATTGACATGTATTATGAACATGCATGCTGACATGTATATAAATGCCTTTTTCACCAGACACTCCTAACTTGGCCTAGCTCAAAATTTCCTGGGGACACATGCCAAGTATATCATTCCAAGTTGTCATCTGAGGTGTTATTGCCAAAATCTCATATCCTTGGGTGGTATTCAATACACAGCTTAAGTCAATCTTACGGTCATACATGATTGACTTCATTCACTACATAGGTCAGTTATTTATATCACGCAATCTGCTTAGCTACATCGTTCTGAGATCCAGTTAAGACCAATATTGAATACCACCCCTGGGGCGATATTACAGAAGCATCTGAAGTGAAATCTTATACTATTCCTTTACCCTGACACTTTTGTTTACTGATATAGTAAACATGTAGGATATTTCTGGAAACATTTAGATAAATAAATGAGTATTACTAATATATATTTTATGCCATAGTGGTTAAAACATCTTGCAGTTCTAATAGGTTATTGCAAATATATTAATATTGAGTTTTATATGTGAAACCATTAAATCTTTTATTTAGGATGCTTCTGTTATACGGGCCCCAATGTTAATGACCTTCCCTAATGAAGTTTGGGCTCCTTTCAGTCTCTTGCAACCCCCTTATAAGATATTTAAGCCCCATGTAAAATCTGAATACATGTTCCTTTTTTCAGAAAAATCAACTTTTGTGATGTATTCAATCACATTATATTTTTATAATGGCAACACATTCCAAACATAATTATTCCAAATTGTTGTACAAGTTGTTTACGCCAAATCCCCTGTCCTGATGTTTCATTCCCTGTCCCAGATTTCTAATATACAATGTAGTTTTGGCTGCAAGCCCTACACTTTTTTTCACAAAGACCAAATCTTGTGATTTACTGAATAATAATAGGTACGGAGTAGAGAATATTGGATTAAATCTGTCTGCTTTACTTATTGACTGCGTAGAAGCAAAACCCCTGGTGGGAAACTGTATACTTGAAGTCAAGCAGGCTCTTTGGATTAAGCTTATCGCAAACACTCATAAGATGAATATTAATACTTCAAGCATTTCTAAAAAATAAAACCCAAATGCAGCCAAATGATTTTCAAAATTTGTTTTCACAATTTCTGTGATAGTTTGCACCATAAGATTTGATATAGATTTTGTAGCAGATTCCCACGTTATGTCCCTTACATAATAGTTTATATTATATATTCCAATCTACATTCTAGCAGAAACGTTTGTTTATGTATGTTTGTGTATGTCGCAGGCATATCAAAGTGTTGTTTATATATCAAAGGCAATAAACTTAAAATTTCAATTGAATTGTTATCCATTTTTAGAGTGTATCATTTTCGAAGAAAAAAAATGTTTGTCTTGGGAGTAGAAATGAATGTGTTATTGGTACCAGTCATACTACCATAGCACTAGCTCCCTAAGTCGGCAGTGAGATTACTTTAACATTGGTAATAACTGGAAAACCGTTTAAGACCTGAAACATATTGCCAGGGACAATGCACACTTTTAAAGCAAGGCCAGAACTCTGGCTTTATTAATTGTAATGCTCCTGTTTGGATGTGAAACGCAACAGACGAGCGTTGTATATAGAGAGTCTGACAGATTTATTGTGTATATGACCTAGGTCAATCTAGTGAATTTGACAGATATTGTGTACATGACCAAGGTCTATCTATAGAGATACATTGTGTACATGGCCAAGGTCTATCTATAGAGATACATTGTGTACATGGCCAAGGTCTATCTATAGAGATACATTGTGTACCTGGACAAGGTCTGTCTAGAGATATGTTATTTACATTGCCAAGGTCTATCTAGAGAAACATTGTGTACATGGCCAAGGTCTATCTAGAGATGCATTGTGTACATGGACAAGGTCTGTCTAGAGATACATTGTGTACATGGCCAGGGTCTGTCTAGAGGTACATTGTGTACATGGCCAGGGTCTGTCTAGAGATACATTGTGTACATGGCCAAGGTCTATCAAGAGGTACATTGTACACATGACCAAGGTCTATCTAGAGATACATTGTGTGCATGACCAAGGTCTATCTGGAGATATATTGTACACATGACCAAGGTCTATCTGGAGATACATTGTGTACATGGCCAAGGTCTATCTAGAGATACATTGTGTACATGACCAAGGTCTATCTAGATATACATTATGTACATGACCAAGGTCTATCTAGAGATACATTGTGTACATAGCCAAGGTCTATCTAGAGATACATTGTGTACATGGCCAGGGTCTATCTAGAGAAACATTGTGTACAAGGCCAAGGTCTGTCTTGTCATACATTGTGTGCAAGGCCAGGGTCTGTCTAGAGATACATTGTGTACATGGCCAAGGTCTCTCTAGAGGTACATTGTGTACATGGCCAAGGTCTATCTAGAGATATATTGTGTACATGGCCAGGGTCTATCTAGAAAAACATTATGTACAAGGCCAAGGTCTATCTTGTGTTACATTGTGTACAAGGCCAGGGTCTGTCTAGAGGTACATTGTGTACATGGCCAAGGTCTATCTAGAGGTACATTGTGTACATGGCCAAGGTCTATCTAGAGATACATTGTGTACATGGCCAGGGTCTGTCTAGAGATACATTGTGTACATGGCCAAGGTCTATCTAGAGGTACATTGTGTACATGACCAATGTCTATCTAGAGGTACATTGTGTACATGGCCAAAGTCTATCTAGAGATACATTGTGTACATGGCCAAGGTCTGTCTAGAGATACATTGTGTACATGGCCAAGGTCTATCTGGAGATACATTGTGTACATGACCAAGGTCTATCTAGAGATACATTGTGTACATGGCGAAGGTCTGTCTAGAGATACATTGTGTACATGGACAAGGTTTATCTAGAGGTACATTGTGTACATGGCCAAGGTCTATCTAGAGGTACATTGTGTACATGGCCAAGGTCTATCTAGAGATACATTGTGTACATGGCCAAGGTCTGTCTAGAGATACATTGTGTACATGGCCAAGGTCTATCTGGAGATACATTGTGTACATGGCCAAGGTCTATCTAGAGATACATTGTGTACATGGCGAAGGTCTATCTAGAGGTACATTGTGTACATGACCAAGGTCTATCTAGAGGTACATTGTGTACATGGCCAAGGTCTATGTAGAGATACATTGTGTACATGGCCAAGGTCTATCTGGAGGTACATTGAACACATGACCAAGGTCTATCTAGAGATACATTGTGTGCATGACCAAGGTCTATCTGGAGATATATTGTACACATGACCAAGGTCTATCTAGAGATACATTGTGTACATGGCCAATGCCTATCTGGAGATACATTGTGTACATGGCCAAGGTCTATCTGGAGATACATTGTGTACATGGCCAGGGTCTATCTAGAGATACATTGTGTACATGGCCAGGGTTTATCTAGAGAAACATTGTGTACATGGCCAAGGTCTATCTAGAGATACATTGTGTACATGGCCAAGGTCTATCTAGAGATACATTGTGTACAAGGCCAAGGTATATCTAGAGATACATTGTGTACATGGCCAGGGTCTGTCTAAAGATACATTATGTTAATGACCAAGGTCTATCTAGAGATACATTGTGTACATGGCCTAGGTCCTTATAGAGATACATTGTGTACATGGCCAAGGTCTATCTATAGAGATACATTGTGTACATGGCCAAGGTCTATCTAGAGATACATTGTGTACATGGCCAAGGTCTATCTAGAGGTACATTGTGTACATGGCCAAGGTCTATCTAGAGATACATTGTGTACATGGCCAAGGTCTATCTAGAGGTACATTGTGTACATGGCCAAGGTCTATCTAGAGGTACATTGTGTACATGGCCAAGGTCTATCTAGAGATACATTGTGTACATGGCCAAGGTCTATCTAGAGGTACATTGTGTACATGGCCAAGGTATATCTAGAGATACATTGTGTACATGGCCAAGGTCTATCTAGAGATACATTGTGTACATGGCCAAGGTCTATCTAGAGATACATTGTGTACATGGCCAAGGTCTATCTAGAGGTACATTGTGTACATGGCCAAGGTCTATCTAGAGGTACATTGTGTACATGGACAGGTTCTTTTAGAGAGAATGGCAGATGCTTTGCGTACGCGACCAAGGTCTATTTGCAGATACATTGAGCACATAGTCAAGTTTTATAAAGAGATACAGTGTGTACATGGTCAATGTGTATCTAGAAATAGTGTGTGTACATGACCATGGTCTTAATAGAGGTGCAGTGTGTACATGGCCAATGTCTCTTTACAGAGGGATATGTACTTAATCAAGGTCATTATAAAGATAAATTGTGTAAATGACAACGGCCTATTTACAGATGCAATGTGTACATGGTCAAGGTCTATATAGAGGTACATGTACATTGTGTACATGGAGAAGGTCATATAGAGATGCATTGTGTGAATATATGGCAAGGGCGTCTTTGGAGATACAATGTTTACATGACCTTAGCCATTTAAGAGAGTACTAGATATCAACTGTGTACATGGCCAAGGTATGTCTAAAGATACAATATATGTTCACGCCTTACGTCCATCTAGAGAGTATGACATAGTATTCAGTCTACACATAATGAAGCTAAATCTGGAGATATACTGGTCAAAGCTTTAAAAAAAATCCACTCTGTCAAACATCTCAGTAATCTGGCTCTGCAATTAATGCACCAGTCAATTGTAACCACGCCCCCCCCCCCCCCCAGGTCCGGGGAATAGCGGGGACGTTGACTTTCGATCCAGGCAATCCCGGGTAAAATCTCCATCCTGCGGGGACGAATTGATGGTCAAATCCCCGCCAAATGCCCCCGCACCCCAGGGAGCCTAGGTAAGGCAAATTCCGCGCTATATTTTGCGCGAAGACAAAACCACCGCATCCACCCGGCACTGCGAGGCCACCTGAAAAGTAAAAACACGACTCATTTCCCCGGCTATCCCGTATAACCCCGGACCTGGGGGGCCGTGGTAACAATTGACTGGTGCATAAGCTTTGGAGACGAACGCGTTGCAAACGTCAGTATACACCGACTGATAGAAGACAGTGGTGTTGGACCTAGTGTATGAGGTAGTGATGTTTACTCATTTTTACCACAATCATGCCAGAAAATCAATACGATTTATAGGAATATAAATAAATATGAAAATCGTTTTAACTTCAACTTTAAAGGTTTATTTCTAAAACTAGCAATGAAAGCAAAGATACATTCATCATGTTTAACTTCTGTGTCATCTTAAATATTTACTTCAAGTATCAGTTGTTTTGATTGATCTGGTATGATTAAAAAATAATAATAGAACAACACCCGGCGCGCGTAAACTCGAGAATGAATTTGAAAGTGGTCCAGTAGTGTATATGTCCGTTTTCACCCGTTCGTGGGTTCGAGTCCCAAACGTTGTCAAGGGTACCAGGACTGGTTTCTACTCAGGAAGCAGACTCGAAAGTGATCCAAATCAGTTTACACATGTCTTCACAGGTCAGTCGACCTAAATATAAATTAGTACTAGTCGCTATTGTTTGTTTGTTTTTGTTTTTTTTTGTTGTTGTTTTTTTGCGTTTTTTTTTGCTTTTTTTAGCTGGGATAGGAATTCCGCCTAAATGTTTCATTTAAAGAATCCCGTCTCCGAAGGGCATTTCTACAGATACAAATGAATGTTTCGTGATATGCAGATAAAAGAAAGTTCATGTTGTCAGTGCATGTAGATTCCAATGTCCGGTCAGTTTAGGCAACAACAGTGGTGACGTAAGGCATGGACCTTGTCGTAGCTTCCGGTTCCAGGTTGAGGTCAGGGTCGTCAAAAGTCACGTTCCGTAGAAGAATCGCAAAGAATATCCCGGTAACCATGGTGATGGTCACGAGGAAAGATCCGAACAGGAAGGTGTCCAGTTGCTCAAAGAATTTTTCCCACGTGTACATACACGTGTTCTCGGGGTTTCCAGCAGGATCCACTGGAACTACTTTGTTCCGATCACCTGCACGCCGGAACAAGTTGAGAGGACACTCCTTGTTACCGAAGGCGCTCGCCAGCTTCGCCTGAATGATCGTGTAGAAGACAGAAACGACACTGAGACAAAGCAAGACGATGATAAACACGACAAAGAGGGAAACCTCAACGGAATTGTGCGGTAACGTTTCGCTCATCATGGAAATGTAGACGGAGTAGGCCAGGAAAATCGTGATGGAAAACGAGCCTTTTTCACCAGTGTTGGATGGAATTAGGAACACACAGATGTTAAGGAACGCTAACATCATTAGAGGAGCTACTAACGTAAAGGTGGTGAAGTCAGCCCTTCGCCGCATCCGGAACTCGATGTCGATGTTGTAGTTGTTGTCACGGATATAGCGGGTCCTGCTGACGCCAACGATGATCCAGGAGGGATTTTCCGCGTATTCGCTCATGTCGACGTTCTGGTAATGGTCCAGATCTAACGTGTCCATCGTTTCGCCGGGAACGTAGTACGTCAACGTGCACGTCTGCTCGTCGAACGGATAAAATCTGACGTTCACGTTACATACAACTCTGAAAGTTTAAACAAAACAACTTATTTAAAGAACCGTAGTGTTGCAAACAATTAGGCCATATCAAATTGATTCTGTGCTAAGCGACAATTTCTCCTACCTACCTACCAGGCAGAAAAAAAAGGGAAAAAACGGGGAGAAAAAAAGCATATTTAATACACTAAGTTAAATTTATTTGAGATAAATATTGAATTGATCCTAAAGTTAAAAGAAAATAGACTTAAACTTGCAGGTTCATAAGTTTTAAGGTAAACTACATAAAGTGAAAAACTTTTGAACTTGTGTCACATCATGTAATTATTTAAGCTTTATCATTGTGTTTTTGTTTGTAGCTTTAGCAAAAACAAATGGCCCTAAATCCACCAGCTTGATGGCGGTAAACATGCAATCATTTTGGCCTGGCCTATCATGACATGAAACATGGCAACTACATGAAAAGCTTATATTCATATGGCACTATATACAACATAGGCCAAAACAAATATGATTTGGGGTTACATCTTGGCCAGATACAGGAAGGGTTGGTAGAAAAAAAAATCTTCCTTTTTTAAGGCTATATGAAAGAATGTTATTGTTATTACTGGAGAATGCCGTTTAAGTAATCTTCATTTTAAAGCTTTAAAGTGACACTCGTAATCAAATCAATACGTACGCATGTATAATATACATCAATTTTGACTGATTAACCATTAACTACTTACTAAATAATGCATTTATGAAAAAATGATTTACTGATAACAAGATTGTAACCGTGTATTTAATAGCAGAAAGTGCAAAAATATTAATTGATCGGTGAATGCTAAAAGAATTACAGTGGTCTACTTTAGTCTCATAAGGTTAAGTACCGTTTTTACTCCTAAATAAGATTTACTACAATTAATAATATTGTTTTAATATTCCAAAAGGGATGAATAAATGTCGAAAACAATGGTTCTTATGAAGAATACCGAGTTCAATTTGAATGAAATAAGCATAAAACACGATATTTCTACCTCATGAGATTAAAGTAGAATACAGTAATGTTTTTAGAATTTACCAATCATTTAATATTTTTTTCGCTTTCTACTTTTAAATACATGGTTACATTCTTGTTATCAGTTATTAATATTTTCCATAAATGCATTATTAAGTTAGTAGTTAAAGGTTTATATATCACCCACAATTTAGGTTTGTTATACATGTTTATGTATTGATTTTGAATAAGAGTATCACTTTAAATGGCCTGTTTTGAAAAAGTGTTGACATCCTATCGGATAGATATTATTGCATGTATGCGACATATCTAAATGTATTATGAAAGAATGGTATTGACCCAAATATTGTTTTAGGAAATTATAAGCGCCATACGAGTATGTGGCCTCGGGAACCCACTGTACGTGACCTCTATACGAGACGTAGATCCGGTCTGTCTCCGCCGCTCCAAACACGCCCTGTCCGTCCACTGACTGAAATAAACACACACGGACATGACTTAAAGCTGCACTCTCACAGATTGAACGTTTTGACAAGTTTTTTTTTGTCTTAAAACGAGCCAATTTTGCGAAATTCCATGGCAACCAGTTTTACAAGACTGCTGACAAAAAAATAGATCGCAAATATTAATTTTAAAGTTCAAAAATTGATGTTTTATGCAGTTTTCTTAAACCGTTAGTAACGGTTTAAGCCATAACATATTATTTTTCGAACGGAAATATAAAAATCTGCGATCTGGTTTTTTTGTCAGCAGTCTTTTATCATTGGTTTGCAGATATTAACGCAATATTTTGCTCTTTCCAAGACAAAAAATAAACGTTGTAAAAATGGTAAATCTGTGAGAGTGCAGCTTTAAAAGGTCGTTTTTGTTGATACCAAACAGTTTTAGTATAAACAAGTTGTAAAAATGGTAAATCTGTGAGAGTGCAGCTTTAAAAGGTCGTTTTTGTTGATACCAAACCAGTTTTAGTTTTGGTTTCAATGGTTTCAGCAGTATTGAAACCGTTTTTAATAGTTTTGCATTAAGTAAAAAATGCATGGTTTTGTGTACAGTTTCAGGCAACAACATGGCGGAGCTACTGCAAGTAGCCATTATTTCTAATTATAAATATATGAATATGAATATGAGCCCGAAAAGGAATCATAAGCTACATCCTGACATAAGGTTCCTACACAATAAGTTTCACCACTATAAATTATTTCTTAAATGATGATGATCATATGTCGTAATCGCAATCACAATCAAGATACAATACTCTTTATTTAAAGTCGGCAATACGATAACAACAACTTGAGCTTGATGATCTATTTTCCAATTAAGAAATTAAACTTTTTAAAAATCTAGCGCTCCTGATTGGCTAACACTAAGGAGTCATATTATGAAGAGCATCCACTGGGAACTAACTAAGACAAACCAAGTTTTAGTTAGATGACATGAAGTAACATTTTAATGATTAAGAATAGGCTGAGTGAGCGAATCGAACGAGTCCTTCTGAATCGCTAAAATATTACTTCAGGTCATCTGTATTAGAGCTCTAGCTCTTTGGCTAACACAAAGTCAACGAAAATACTGGCACAAGGAGTGTGTATTGGATAAGTGGCAGTAGGCGGACCTTTAAAGCTGCACTATCACAGATTGAACGTTTTGACAACTTTTTTTAATTTTTGTCTTGGAACGAGCCAATTTTTGCGAAAATCCATGAAAACCAGTTATATAAGATTGCTGACAAAAAATTAGATCTCAGATTTTTATATTGAAGTTTAGAAATTGATATTTTATGCATTTTTCTTAAACCGTTTGTAACGGTTTAAGCTATAAAACATTAGTTTTCGAATGGAAATATGAATATCTACGATCTGATTTTTTGTCAACAATCTTACATCATTGGGTTGCAGATATTTACGCAAAAATTTGCTCTTTCCAAGACAAAAAATAAAACAAAAGTTGTAAAAATGGTAAATCTGTGAGAGTGCAGCTTTAAGCATCCGCGGAAGTTGAAATTCTTTATGATTAAGCCTAATACCTAACTTACTAATCTGCAATTTCGTTGGCTGGAAAAGAAGGTTGTATTCAGAAATACGTTTCGCCACAAAGTCCAAGGTCCTAGTTCACCAATGTCTTGAGTCTAGGTTTCAGACACATGCTCAGAAAACTGAATTCTTAAATATTTCCAAATACTAGTATTCTAATTATAACTAATTTTGACACAATATATGTGCCTCATTGAAGAGCTAATTATGTGTCACACGTTGATATATTTTACCATTTATTACTGCCTCTTTAAAGATGCACTCTTACTCACAGGTAAGATTTACCACAATTAATAATATTGTTTTAATATTCCAGAAAGGATGAATAAATGTCGAAAACAATGGTTGTTATAAAGGATACAGAGTTTAATTTGAAAGAAAGGTGCAGAAAACAAGTTATTTCCACTTTATGGGACTATAGTAGATCACAGTAAATCTTTGAAAGTTGACCATTCATTTAATATTTTTGCGCTTTCTGCTATTTAATACACGGTTACAATGTTGTTATCAGTAATTAATATTTTCCGTAAATGGATAACTAGTATTTAGGAAGTAGTTAAAGGTTTATTACTCAAACTTGATGTTTGTTATACATGTGTATGTGTTGATTTTGAATAACAGTGTCACTTTAATAATATTTTTAAAACAAAATTAAGTTTTGGCTTTTGTGAGTCTGAGTCAGGACGTTAATGAATAAGGACCAAGTATAGGCGTTGCTACAGCAGCATTGTACTGATTACAGTCAAAGTTTCTATAATGCTACAGACGACAGTCTTCAACAAGGGAGGTAATTACAATGTGGTGACCATTAAAAAGGAGTTCCGTACGGGCATTTTATCTTTTCCCGTGGGCAAGATAAGAATTTCTAGCATGGTTAAATTTTTGGATCTACTTATCTGAGGTGGGAGAACAGAATTTCTAGCATGGTTAAATTATTGGATTTAGTTATCTGAGGTGGGAGAAAAGAAGTTCGATCTAAGACTGAAATCACTTCATTACCTTCTTAAGGATCAAGTTTGGCGTCCATATCTGCCTGGAAGGAACACGCATAGAGGTGGTATAGCTATAGAATCGCGGCTTCCAGTTGATGTTGTGGTCAATCCAGCCAATCCTGATGTACGCCATTATAGAAACTTGCTGAAGGGTTGTATCGAAGTCAATCAGACTCAACGGCACAAATTTTGTATTCACATATATAGGCTGGGACTGGTTCTGTATCGGTCGTATTCTAGGGTCGTAGTCCGTTAACTTCAGTTCGTACAACTCTTTTTTATGTCGAAGTGAAGTGTCATCAGGTTTTTCAGTTGTTGTGGTGATAGTTGTGGAAGTCGAAGTTGTTGGTTGTGATGTAGTCTTCGTTGTTTGTGCTGCTGTAGGTGTTGTAGGCGGTGGTGCAGTTAGAAAGGCTTTAAGTGGTGGATCAGTTGGTGATGTTGTCGGTGGTAGTGCAGTTGTAGATGTTGTCTGTGGTGGTGCAGTTGCAGATGTTGTCGGCGGTGGTGCAGTTGCAGATGTTGTCGGTGGTAGTGCAGTTGTAGATGTTGTCGGCGGTAGTGCAGTTGTAGATGTTGTCGGTGGTAGTGCAGTTGTAGATGTTGTCGGCGGTAGTGCAGTTGTAGAGGTTGTCGGTGGTAGTGCAGTTGTAGATGTTGTCTGTGGTGGTGCAGTTGCAGATGTTGTCGGCGGTGGTGCAGTTGTAGATGTTGTCGGCGGTGGTGCAGTTGTTGATGTTGTCGGCGTAAGTGAAGTTATAGAGGTTGTCGGCGGTGGTGCAGTTGTAGATATTGTCGGCGGTAGTGCAGTTGTAGATGTTGTCGGCGGTGGTGCAGTAAGAAAGGCTTTAAATGGTGGATCAGTTGTTGATGTTGTCGGCGGAAGTGCAGTTGTAGAGGTTGTCGGTGGTGGTGGTGAAGTTGTAGATGTTGTTGGCGGTAGTGCAGTTGTAGATGTTGTCTGTGGTGGTGCAGTTGTAGATGTTGTCGGCGGTGGTGCAGTTGTAGATGTTGTCGGCGGTAGTGAAGTTGTAGAGGTTTTCGGCGGTGGTGCAGTTGTAGATGTTGTCGGCGGTGGTGCAGTTGTAGAGGTTGTCGGTGGTGGTGGTGAAGTTGTAGATGTTGTTGGCGGTAGTGCAGTTGTAGAGGTTGTCGGTGGTGGTGAAGTTGTAGATGTTGTCGGCGGTAGTGCAGTTGTAGAGTATGTCGGCGGTAGTGAAGTTGTAGAGGATGTCGGCGGTAGTGAAGTTGTAGAGGATGTCGGCGGTAGTGCAGTTGTAGATGTTGTCGGCGGTGGTGCAGTTGTAGAGGTTGTCGGCGGTGGTGCAGTTGTAGATGTTGTCGGCGGTAGTGCAGTTGTAGAGGATGTCGGCGGTAGTGCAGTTGTAGATGTTGTCGGCGGTGGTGCAGTTGTAGAGGTTGTCGACGTTGGTGCAGTTGTAGATTTTGTTGGCGGTTGTGCAGTTGTAGAGGTTGTCGGCGGTGGTTTTGGCTTTGTTGTCGTTGTCGGCGGTATTGCTGTGGTCGTCACCGGCGGTTTTGCTTTTGTTGTCGTCGCCGGCGGTTTTGCTTTTGTTGTCGTCGCCGGCGGTTTTGCTTTTGTTGTCGTCGCCGGCGGTTTTGCTTTCGTTGTCGTCGCCGGTGGTTTTGCCTTAGTTGTCGTCGGCGGCGGTTTTGCTTTAGTTGTTGTCGGCGGTAATTTTGACTTTGTTGTCATCGGCACCGGTTTTGGATTTGGTTTTCCTCCACCTCCACCTCCACCACCCTTCCCATTTCCGGGGTCATCATAATACTCCTCTTGAGGCTGGCTAAATGCTATTATTTGTGAATCAACATGGTGATATTGTGTTGAAACAAGGAACACCATAAACACCCAAATGAATCTCATCGTTTAGTATTGAGAAATATTTTATCAAATTAATATATTACTAAGATATATGTTAAGCGCTTTAAGATATCCAATTTGAACGCTGGTATACAAGAAATAATTATATTTTTGAAATATCTTCAGCAATGTAGTTCAACTGTCAATGCTAAAGAATGACTTGCAACGGTAATGAAAATCCATATTTATATCCTTTGAAATGTGTGTCTTCCAATTAGAAATCATAGAATATTGATATAACGAGAGCGCCGCGGAGCGAACACGAACGTCTGTATTTTCCTCAGTAAAACAGAGGGCATAACTCGGCAATGATAAAAGTCAGAGTTATGGACCTTGGTATACATGCGTATTATCTCTCTCAAAATGTGTTTACCAAGTTTCATCTGAATACATTGAATACTTTTATGAGTTTTGGCAATGTTAAAAGTGTTTGCACTTCGACGATAAAGACACAACATCAATGTATCGCCTTATCCCTTCTTTGTTTTCATGGAAATACCAACACTAATCAAAGCACTGAATGTGCTGAGGGACGGTTCTGCTTAAAGCTGGCAGCAGGAGAGTTACAACTGGTTGTATGAATGTCACATGTGTGGAAAGAGGAGATTGAATCAGACAGTACATCACTCCTAGTCTGGTATTGTTTTGTAGAAGAAAGTTTCTTATGTGGGAATTCAGGAAAAAGAGGGCAAGGTGCAAGGTCAGACTGTGATCTTGTGATGTGCATTGAAAGAACGCTAATGGGGCATTTGCAAGGGTCAATGTTCAAAAGATATTGTGCATGTGTTGTAACTACTTTCAATACCAATAGAAATGGTAAGGGTTGCTTTTATCTCAAATAAGTATCACAATTATGTTTCTGTATTATTTTTAAACTTTTTTTGAATTGACATTTTGAATATCAAATATAATTCATAATTATTGATGGAAGCTCTGTCTAACAAAAGGACACAGTGGGGAATAGCAATACAGCAACGAGTTGGGAAAGGGAAGCAGGTCACTGCCTTCTGCTTTTTAGGCCTAGCTTAAGCACGGCAATGTTGAAAAATTGGGTAACAACTAATAGGCTATGACAACAACTATTTTGGCTTTGTTAAGAAGGAAACCACAAAACATGAACACTGAAGTGTATACAGATATAAATTTTATTGATGGGTTGTAAATGTTTTTAATGAATTTCAAAGGAAAAATGTAATCCAAAATAGATTAAAACAATAAAATGTTGAATATGATTTATAAATGGCAGCTAATATAAGAGTATAGCTATTGGAGGTTCTTCTTTAGCTGTATCAGTTAAAATGCTGACAGTGGTGTATGCATATGATGTTGTTATCGTAGCTGGTTAAATTTACATATCAACAGTCAACAACACCTGTCTTAGACCAATGCCTTAACACCAGCAGTTCAATTTCAGAAAAAAGAACAAGATATATGAAAAGGAAACATTCTCTTTTGTGCGTTTTAGTTGGTCTATGATTTAATAAAAGTTATTATGCAGTATTTTATTTCATAAGCTGAATAGGTCTGTAGTTGAGTCCAATTAATATTACTTATAAAGTATGTCTTTATTTCTCCATAATTATCAATATTATACCAGGGTTTATTAGATCAATTTGGGGTGAACCAAAAGTACCAAAATCAGCAAGTTCAATTTTTCCTTAACAGACTGAACTTATGAATTAGGGCTAGTATGAGGTAAAAAAATGCAATATTGTAAATGAAAAAAATAAATATTTCTATCCCTGTCTCAGCTATGTGTATACACTAAAGATTAGCATGTAGGGGTCCTGTGATTTTTACAAGACACACTCAGAAGCTTTCTTTTTTTAAATAAATGGAATTTACTCGGTCCAAAAACTCAATTAAAACGTACAATAAGATATGAATTACGTAAGTTTTGGACAGTTTTTTTCATCTTGCAATGGTATCATCTGGTGTCTAGTCCCTTGAAATGTATTTCAACTATGCCTGAATGACAAAAATGCAAGGTAAAGCTCTAGGAAACAATGGTTTAATATGAAGGCTATATCAATGGATGGACTTCTTTTAAAAGAATTGAAAAATTGTTTACCATTACAATTAACCAGTCTGTAGTGTTATAGTGTTATATGAATCTATAATGAACGACTTTGGCGAAATGATAATGTACAGGATATTTGGCTTATCAAAATAACCCCTGTTCTAATAGCAACAGCATAAAACCACCACACATACTATTATTAAATCTGAGGCAAAGTGAAAGTAATGCAATCTATGGAAGATGACGCAGCTGACAATTATCAAATAACATGAATGACAGGAAGAGTATATCCATTATCACACTCTTTTGAGCAGCATTTGTCATTATTTACAATTGAACAAAAAGAAATTTACATAAAATAAGATAAGCACTGAATCATGAGTAAAGTAATAATGTGAAAACAATGAATCTAAATGATACACATGAAAACGCTATAACATTGTAGCAGAAAAAAATATGCAATTAGTGAAAATGATTACAATATGTCAAAAAGAGCCGTCGTAAGACAGCGCGCTCGACTACGCCGCTTTGACTTAGAATACAATAACGATGTAATAATACCAAGTTTGGTCTCTTTATGTCAAACCTAACTGAAATTATTCGATACATAAGCTGACTTTGATGCTGCCCTCCCACCAGCCCGCCCAAACAATGACGCAAGTCATTTAAATAACTTGATTTCCCATTATGAAAATGTGGTTAAGAAGGAAATTAATTTTTTTTTATATATATATATATATCAAGGGCCATAATTTGTATTAAGGCTTAAAATGGAGTTATGTTTCTTGTTGTAAGATGGTCGTAAATAATTTTGAATTTTATTAAGTGCATAGAAGTTTTTTTAAATTAAAATCCCAACTTGCCCTTAACTTTTACTTGCCTAAAACTTTTACCTAAGTCAATCAGGGGCCATAACTTGTATGTAGGATAATATGGAGTTATGTAACCTCATTGTGTGATGGTCCTGAACAACTGTGTGAAGTATTAAGTCATTTGAACAAAGGATATAGAAGTTATTAATAAATATTCCAACTTGCCCTAAAACTTTAACCTAAGTTCCATTGTCAATCAGGGGCCTTAATCTGTTTAAAGAATAATATGGAGTTAACTAACCTCATCATGTGATGGCCCTGAACAACTTCATGAAGTATTAAGTCATTTGAATGTAGGGTATTGGACTTATAAGTGAAAATCCCAACTTGCCCTACAACTTTAACCGGACACCGACGCTGGAGCGAGTAGTATAGCCCACCTATTCTTCGAAAAGTCGAGCTAAAAGTCATTTATTTATAGGTTAAGCAGTGCATTTGGTTAGGGGAAAATCTTGATTTGTTTAAGGCTGTAAACTGCAAAACGGTTTGTCCAAAAATAATTTCATAGCTGTTAAGGAATGTTTGGAATATGTTTCCATAAGGGCATTAGGTTATTGTTATTTTAATTATCAATTTGGAAGACATTTCTAGGCAGCCATAAGTAGAGTCTGTTTTTTAACAGTGATTAGACTTCAAACATAGAAAGAAATGAAAAATATATAGACAATTCAAAGCAGAAATGTCAAGAGGCTTATTGCTGAGTTGTTATCGGAAAGAAGACTTTGACTGCCCTGTATATAATGAAGTGTACTAACTATATGATATGAAAATATTCATAGACAACAGTGGTAGAAATAAATAAAAACAAATTCATCTAGACTATTTGTTAGTGACACTGGTATGGCAACAGAAATTGAAGTATGTGAACATCAATACAGAGTGAAAAATCGCATCTTAATAAAATCATAGTTAACTTCAAGTACAATATCTATGCATAAAGCACTGTCAGATAAGACACAAGTAATAAATGCAATAAATTTGGCACTGTCTGTACATACTGGTCATCTGAAGATGCAGCAGAATTTATAACACAGGAGTTTATCATTCTTCATTTAGTATGATTGCCTTTCAGACCTTTCTAGTAATGTTTGAATATGAGGAAATGGTAGTTGAAGTAGTATACTGTTCAAGCTGATGGTCCAGGTACACAGTTTGTGTTAATGAAGGAAGTTGTAATTTCAATCTATTCAGTTACATGTTATCTTGACAAATTGGTGGCATTAAAACTGAATTGTTTAAAATAAAAGTGAAGACTTCCTTCTGTTGCCTGCAGGAAGCAAACTCAGTTGGGTCCAGGAAACAGTCAGCATTGTGTCATCTGAAACTCCACCATCCAATCCTCTCTTGGCCTCTTTCACAAAGGTAGCTCAGATTTTCTGTTTACATATGCTAATTATAAATTCAAACCTTGAATACTTTAAAATACCTATCAACTAACATATTTTAAACAATCAATAAGAAATACAGCTGAAATTAGAGACAAAATAAAGAATGTATTGTATTTTGCAACGAGAGTTCTTTTTAGATGTATTATCTAGACAAACACAAATCTTAAGCTGAATGAAACAAAAATGAAAAAAAGTTTTCAAACAGCATTGATGCTTGTTGTTTCAAGTATGATTATTGGTCTGACAAAAGATCATAGGCTTTTGGACCAAATAAATGACACTCAGCTTAAATTTTCTAGATATCTGATGGTTATTCTAAAATTCACCTGCATTATCAGTACATTGTTCGTTGTGGTAGTTGTAGTGAATGGTTTGTAGGTGTTGGCAACAACATCAGTAAAGCATAGCATCAGTATGTCTCCCGGCCAGACATCTTTCTCCACAGCTTTGAGCCTGATGGTCACAACCTCATTGCGTCTTGAACAGTAAGACCTGGGGTTCTTCCTGCATTAAAAGACAAGAAGGAAATGCTTAATAAACTCAGTGATTTACATTAACAGAGAAACACAAAAAAATATGTACTAGCATTATACAAAAGCAAAGTTATATACATGTAAGTGGTGGCTGTGTGAAAGAGTTTAGGGCAAACTTAGAAACTGATATATCAGCAAGTTGATAGTTGGATATTTTTCAGTAGTTAAATTTATATTTGAAGGTAAAATGGATTAAAAAATGTATGATATATGAAAGATTCCATACCTGGATTATTTTGCTGGAAACTGACATCCTTGTTATCCGAAAGGAAGACAGTGGCAGCCCCTGCATGTTTACAAACCAGCACTGGATGCATTTACTGTTCATGCACAACCAAACCGCTATTACATGTAGTAGAATTTCTTGTTCCTAGTCTAACAAATACTGTCTGTGGATGATAAAGAGCACTTTTGACCTGCTGAATTTGGTAAGAAATGTTATTCCATCATGGAATGCCATCTGACCTCCTGTGGTACACCACATTCCCACAGGCAAAGACTGGGGTATGGCCCTCTTTTTTCAAAGGCTTCATTGACGGAATTCATCTGCAAATACATATGTTTCATTTTAAAATGGCGATGTCTTTTTTATCAATTGATCAGCTTAATGATTTTTTATATGGAAATTAGGGCTCATTTGTAGTGCGTCAATACTTGCTGGAAAAAATTAAAACAACTCCAATCAATAATTCAAAATGATAGTTAAAAATGATAAAATAACGGTTGAATTAATAGTGCTGCTATACAGTGATAAATGTTGAGACTAGAGCCAGTATTCAGTATTGATCTTAGCCTTATCCTTGTCATCGAAATTAGACTTTTGGATGAATAAGCCCGAATTCTTATGCTATTGCATGGAATCATATTTTTGAACAAGCCGCGCTATATAAAATTCAGAATTTGAGCAAGCCCGGAAGTCATTTTACCAGTGCAGGGCTTGTGGGCTGGTGCTAATTTCGACCACTGGCTTCAATCAAAGTTGCTTAATAAATACAGCCCCCAGTGAGGGCTTTACCTAGTCATTGATACACAAAAACATCTAACATTGTTTTGCAAAATATCAGTTTTGATAAGAAGAAAATATTACTCTATTTATTAGTCATGTTTAAAGGAGGAACTTTCAATGTCAGGGGTGTTAAATATTCATACAGACTTCTCAGGGATGTGATTGACCTGGCAGCCGGAGGGCTGAAACATTTTGGCCATGGGTTTATGGGGCGCTCTTTGGGTCAAAAGCGCACTGCTGTAGAAGAAAAAATGGCTTTTTAGAAGCTCTTTTGAGGGCTCTCCTGACTTTAAATTTGAAGCAAACTTGAATATTAACTTAAAGAACTGAAAGCTACCAAATATTTTTTCCGGGTATTTTTTATTTATTTATTTATTTATTAATTTTTTTTTTTTTGGGGGGGGGGGGTCTCTGGGGCCATAAGATCCGCGAAATTCTGCGAATCCGCGGACAAATCGCATCCCTGACTTCTTAATGTGGTATTGTGTAAACACCTGGTTATTATATTAGTCAGACAGGTGCATTGTTACCTTTGTGAGCACTTTTTCAGTCAAAAAAGCATAGTTCGTAACTTACTGTCAATCATATTATAGCATTTAACTAAAATTTAGTCTACTTTCAGTACAGGTACAATGGTATGTAATCAGAGAAGTATGATTCTAGAGTGCCGTAAGATCTTAAACAAGTTGAATCCAAGTTTGTGTATATATGGTATTAATATGAGCCATAATCAGTTGTAACTGAATCTATTAACTGGCGTAGATTGAAATTGGTATGAAATAAGTGTGCAATAGAAGCCCTTTCATTTTGATCATAATTGAAATCTCCCAATAAAGCGATCTTGACCTGTAATATCTTTTTTGAGTTCTTGGAAAAGAACTGAATTATTTGAAAGTGTTGCTTCCTTTGGTGGGCAATAAGGCCTAAAAAATAATTGTTTGGTTAGGGTTACATCCTTTTTGAAAAATAGGTAGGGTATTTATCTTTATTTATTTATTTATTTTATTAGGCTTTATATAGGAATGTCATTTTCATCATTGGAGAATGGTGTTAAAGCTATCTTCTGTATAAGCATTTAAGGTTTTAAACTACTGTAACGTGCGACGCCAATGATACACCAACAGATCCCTTCAGAGAAAAGCATGATCGACCCTGTAGGGGTCCACTGGTCTTTATATACACTAACTTCTCTATTCTAACAGATACCGGGTTTTGCTAATTTGCATATTACCAACCAAGTTTACATACGTATACCGAACGTACTTCCGTTTTATACGGAATATTATTATAAACGCACATCCGCCCCCTACTGCGGACCGTTACACTATGAACGCACATCAGTTTTCATTTTTTTTATCAAACTGACTATAAAAACGGTCGGCGCCTATGTATGTGTACGTAGGGTCGCGTAACCCGAGCCAAATGTATTTTTTTCAGGCCTAAACAAAACAAATGAATAAATTGTTTCTGAGCTGTGTAATTGCACACTCGATACTTTCAACACCATGAATTTTTACCATTTGCAATAAAAAAAACAGTTATTACACAAATCAAACCTAAATTAACTGTAATAGTTACGCAGTCTATCGAGTAACTTTAACCTACTTTCTATGTCTATTTTTAGACTTGGATGTAAACAACGACTATATTGCACAGTTTTGTTTAAATGCAGTTAAATACAGACCGACAGGCTATAAAAAGCTGATGCACAATAATTTCACGTTTTAGATGGCAAAAATAATACTCACTATACACATAGACGTTAGAGTCAGTCGCATTCATAGTCCTTGTTGGCGCCGCACTGAAGTGCGCGCCTATTATTGAATGGGAATTTATTTTAGTTAGTGGTAGGAGCGGTTTTTAAGTTGATTGACAGTTGGGTTTTACTGTTATTTTATTATGATTAAAAATACAAATGGATGGCGATTGCATGGGTGTTAAAATGCTATTTATGGTTGAATAGATTGTCTTCAATTTATCTTCAAAACATTATATCGGAAGAACGACAAATAAGTTTAATAACTGTTCCCGATTCGTTTACGTTTTCCGATTGGTTACCTGTAATAGCATGTGCCGGAAATGTAAACATTCGGAGGAGTTCCGAATGAAATGTAAAATGTGTGGACCGCTAATTATGTGAATGGGAATAATTATGTTTCACGTTGTTTTGTTATGTTTACTGCATTAATAAACCATTAGGTAAGCTGTTTTCTTTAATTTAATCTATATTGGAATTGAATGTTTACCTAACTTTATTTGTTAATGTGTTGAAGGTGACATTAGTAAAATTTTATTACGATTGCCCCCGAGTTGTTTTATTTTTAGAACACTACACATATCCGGATGTTGCTATTTTTAGAACCAGAAGGTATTTCCCCGCTATTCATAGGTCAATAATGGAATTTCTACGTCGTTGATTAATAGTTGAAAACTCGTAGAAGTTTTCTCATGAATATACGTTTAAAATAAGTAAACACTAAAAGTGCACACTGGCAGTTGATTAAGATACATCTAACTATTTGAGGCATTACAGTAAAACATGGATTATAAGTGAATTATACGCGTAAGAGAAGATTTTCTGTCGAAAAAACTAATGTCAACAATCAGCATGGAACTGGGATATTCGTATCAAAGGGCTATTCATGTAAGTATCCTTGAGTAGTTGTGTACGTTTATGTGTTCAAAAATGTTTGTTTTTTAATTCATCTTTGGAATTCTTAAATCATTTTTATTTGCTAAATGTTAAGACAGCGTTGTACTATAAATATACATGTTACATACTTTACATCTACTTATAATGCACCAGTCAATTGTAACCACGCCCCCCCCCCCCCCCAGGTCCGAGGAATAGCTGGGACTTTGACTTTCGGTCCAGCCATCCCCGGGTAAAATACTCGTCCTGCGGGGACGAATTGATGGTAAAATCCTCGCCATATGCCCCCGTACCCCAGGGAGCCTAGGTAAGGCATATTCCCTGCTATAATTTGCTCAAAGACAAAACCACCGCATTCACCCGGCACTGCGAGACCACCTGAAAGGTAATAACACAGCCCATTTCCCCGGCTATCCCTGGCATATCCCCAGACCTGGGGGGTCGTGGTTACAATTGACTGGTGCATTATGTACATGTACCATATTTTAAATGTACTTATGTGCATCATTTATGTATATGATATGAGTATGTAATCTTTTATTTGATTGTTTTATCTTAGAAAAATATTAGACTTAAAAATACCCATTATTTGTTTACAAACTGCATATTTTCAAAATAAAACTGTATTAAAAGATGTACATGGTTTCGGGCTGGAAGCCACGACAGCTTGGACACAAGCGACATTCATTTGCTTGGTGTAGGTCTCGTTGAACGCCATACTGTTGTGAATCATTATCAACCATATGCACGACAACTACACATTTGTGCCTACCAACCCTTACTCTTGGCTAAAACGGATATTAGTGCAGAATGTATAATTAATACATGTGCATTTTGTATTTTACGGTTGTAGTTTCTGTTGGTTGATAATCAGAAGTCTAATTTCTTTCAGGCAGGAAAATGACTGAATATTACTATTATATGAAGACTTCCAGCCTGCATTAAACACTTTGTTGGTTCATTGAGACAGATTTGACATCCATGTCTATCCACAAGGCAGTCACATCTGATAGAGATGATGTGAGTATTTCATATAAAACATATTTGAATTGGTTTTTTTTGTTTTATAAACTCACTGTATTCAATAATCCAATGGTGGTGGTGGTGATGTTGGTTGTGGTGGTGGTGATGATGAATTTTATTGATTTAGTAATTTTCTTTTATATTATATACAGTCATGTATGTATCAGCTTATTGTTGTTGTTTTTAAATAATGTTGAGAAATATTAAACTGTTTATATTTTATTTTGTATATGTATGGCAGTATTATTATCTATACAAATTAGTTAGAAAGTCCTTTTTTTTCTTTTACAGCACTAAACATTCTAGATGGGTAAAGAACCTGAAGGGGCATGAAAACCAAATCAGCATTGACTCAGCATTGAGTAATTATCATCTGTGCACACACTACAAGTACAAACGCATGGGAACAAACCAAACTTCAAATGTTGAAGAGTGAAGAATTATTGTGAAAAATTCTAAATGTTAGAATACCATTGACTAAATAAAACAAATAGACATCGATTACCAACAGAGACTGTTTACATGTTATAATATTAAAAAGACATTAGTTGAGAACTTTCACTCTGACATTTTTGGAGGGGCGTAATGCCTACTTAGTGTTCTTGTTTCTTTACATATTTTAATTTACATTTAAAAGTACATTCATTGTTTTTAAATCTGAATTCTTAGTTAGTATCAAAGTAAAATTCATTTATTTGAATGATTACATTTTATGAATAAGTCCAATTAAGCTTTATCAATTTTTACAAGAAAAAGGTTGATTTTTAAGCATTTTATTAGTTATAAAAATGTATATTTACATGACATTATGTATATTTTCTTCAAAACTGAACGGTAAACTATCATAAATTGTCTTTTAAATTGTTCATTAGACATCATAGAAAATATTTAAAATGATTTCAGCAGGTTGTCTTATTATTAACTTTTTTTAATTTATAAAACTGCTATATATTTTCAAACATCGAAATACTGCTCTGTTCCGAAGACTCACAAGATCAATCAAAATGATTTTTTTCCATGTCTATCAATAATATGTTCGGTTGAACTTAATTTTTCTGTTAACTGAAGTCTATTGTACCAGAAACTGTTGTGTTTATTTCATAATCTCTGATAATGTGAAAAAAAAATCAAATATAGACAAAATATTTTTAATTCACGGTAAAAAATCTTCAAAATTTGGATAAAAGTCCCATAGTGTGCCACAATAATAACTATGTTGTCGGTAAAAGCTTTATAAAAGAGTGTATTACTTATACCTTAATTCAGTTTAAATAATTATGGCCTTTAAGGATTTGTGTTTTCATATAGAATTCCTGTTATATTGAGCTCTGTCAATTTTTGTTGTTGTTTCGTATTATGTACAATTACTACTTCTATTTCCTAACTTTTGTCTCATTTGTCAAATTGAATTGTTACATATTTAAGTGAAAAAAACACACGCACTATTTTCAAAGATGCACTATTACTCCCAAATAAGACTTATCACAATTAATATTATTGTATCATTGTTTTGATTTATTCTAAAAAATGGGTTGATAGATGTCAACAACAATGTTTCTAATGAAGGATCTTGAATTCAATTTGCTAATAAGAATGAACATAAAACATGGTATTTCTGCCTTGTGATACTATAGTAGACCACACTAAATCTTTTAGCAATCACCAATCATTTAATATTTGTCATGCATTCTGCTATTACAAACAGGGTCACAAGCTTGTTATCAGTAAACAATATTTCAGTAAATGCATTATTTAGTAAGTAGTTATTGTTTTATCATTCAATTTGATGTGTGTTATAAATACAATTATATGTATTGATTTCAGATAAGAGTTTCACTTTAAAGATGCTCATTTAAAGATAATGAGCAGAAACACAAAAACTAGACACATTTGATACTAATTATATAAATGATTATTGTTTAGGTGACCTCTGATTTGTTTTGGAGATATTCATAAATGGGTGTTTTTCTTTATTGTCATCAGTTTCTTATACATTTAAGGATTTTTATAATTGCTTTTCTGGTATATATTTCAATGTAATTTAATGCAAATGAAAACACACTTTAAACTAGACACATTTGATACTAATGATATAAATGATTATTGTTTACATGAACTCTAATTTGTTATGAAGATATTCATAAAGGGGTGTTCTTCATGTTATTATACATTTTGGACGTGATTTAGTATTGCTTTTCTGGTATATATTCATTTAATGCACAAAGAAATTATTTTAAGTGTTCAGTATCACTTTCACACATTGTTTACTATATTTTTTTTGCATATTTGGCCTATTTATGCTTATATGTGCATTGTTGTATTTCAAGACCTTTGTGAAAAATAGAAACGGTTTTATTTCTTTCATACATAGTCTGATACATATTCAGTTTGAATGCGTTATTTTATCATATTTGAAAAATTTGCCATTGTCCAATAAGACACATGCTGTTTTTGTGTTAATATCAACTAAAAACATCCATTTTCAACTCTTCTTTACTATGTACATTTTAGTATTATTAAACAGCTAAAAACAAGGCATGTTATGTTATAAATGCATTTCATCTAGTAAACAATGTTCACTTTTTATATAACAGTTCAATAATTATGTTCTATTTATGTTTGCAACATTCAGACGAAATGGTAATGTTTATTAAAGTACTACCAAAATTGTTAAATTGTTATTTCATATCACTTCTTCGTGATGAATGAGGTAACTTATTCTTCCCTACAAGTTGTCATTCCAGCATGGTGACGTTGCCCCCTCCCCCTATATGATTAGGACTGCAGTGTACATGAACAATAACTCTATTTCATAACTGGAAAACTACTTTTTTGGAATTTCATTAAACATCATTCAATGGTATTTAGCACAACGACAGGAAGTGCAGTGCACAATGACTATAGCTGTTTTTAAGCTAATTACATAATTATTGCCCTTTGCGGCTTTCTCTTGACCAGAGCATTACTTTAAAACTACTTATGGTATTGAAATAAAACTTGGTATATGAGTAGGTGGCAATGACAAAAAAAGTACAGTGCACAAGCACCCTAATTATGTCGTGTTCATTAATGTACCCCACCCCTAATAAAATGTTCAACTTGAAACTCTTCAATTTCAATGCTTTTGCCTATGTTGTCAAGCAGAATACTACAATATTTTGAGAATTTCATAGATGCGGTTCAATGCATCATAATATGCTTGTTGGCCTTGACATTCCTTGTTTTTCAACATATAACATATGCATAAACTATTAAACGGCGCCCTTTGATGCTTTGCATCAATGGTCTTTCTTGTTTTGTTCTGTGACAGCGTGTGTAGGACTCCTGTCAATAGGAAATTTGTAACTGAACCGTGAACGAAAATAATAACAGCAACAAAACTTCTAATTTCCTACAAAGTAAGATATCTATAGCTTAATAACTGACCGAACTAATTTTTCAACTGTATGTGCTCCTACATATCATTTTTTTTAAATATCAGAACAAGATACCAAAATAAAGAACAAACTAAATTCGTTCGAAAATCTATTGTAAGTAGTCACTCATCAAAACTTGCCGGCCGATGATTGGAAGATGCTTGGGACGATGTGTATTCATACATCATTTGAAACATATCAATCAAATTCCTTGAATACTAAAAACCAGACTTAAGGGCTGAACAATGGATATGGAGGAAAAAGGCTGACCAAAAAATGAATGAAAATATTTTGATATTTTTTTTAAGTTTTATGGCTCGCCGAGTTTTGAAATTCATTTAATGTACGTGGTGTGGCCTAGATCTAGATTGATACTTCTATATCTACAAATGATTAAAAAGTCATCCATCTTTAACTAAATGCTCTTATAAATTATACAAACATTTATAATAAATCAGGTATAATACATTCAATAGTACAAGGAAATCAAAATAACCCATAAAAATTAATTCAACAGAAATAATTCAATTTTCAATTTTCTGGCCAGCGTTTTCCCTCTTCATTTTTATGGTCAGCTCTCGGGTCAGCCTTTTAGCACAAGACAACGCGCACCTGCTAAGATAGTTCCAAATGGCGATGTTTTGTTGAAAGAAGCCGATCTGAATACGTTTTTCATAAAACACTAGTGTCATAAGAGAAAGGTATAACCTACAAACAATTCATGTGTAACCATCGTGTTTTTATTTAACAATGCACTGTGAATATTGTGGAGTTACAGTCGAAGGATGTATTTTACAATATGAATCAGCCGCCTTTGGGCGCTACTTGACTCGCGTACTTAATAGCGGACAAAAGGTTTATTTTATTTGGGCCGTGTTTTTACTTTCCAGGTGGCCGGATGACCGCGGTGGTTTTGTCATAGCGCCAAATTAAGCCGAGATTGGGCCTCATATAAAGTCTCTGGGGTGCGGGGGCATTTGGCCGGGGTTTAACCATCAGTTCGTCCACGCAGGGCGGAGATTTTACCCGGGGTTGGCTGGACCGAATGTCAAAGTCCCGGCTATTCCCCGGACCTGGGGGGCCGTGGTTACAAATGACTGGTGCATTAATTCTTAGGAATCTTAATTATGTTTGCAATAATACACTTCACTGGCAATCAATTTTAACTTAGAACAAAAAATACAATTCTAAAACTCTACATTTAATTAATGATATGATTAAAAAAAATACTAACTACTTCAACTGATGTACCGGCATACATTTGACGTTGTTTTCGATAAAACTGGCCGAGGAGTTTCGAATGCAAAACACCATGTCCATGCCGCATGACTTTTTTGCCGAGTATATTTCGTTTCAATATGAAGGTAATTTAACATACAAATATGACTCCGCTGTTTCAACTAACAAATATGTCACGTTTGTATGACTTTATAATTAAGTTTCAGTTTTAGTTTCATAAGCATATAAAATTAGAACATTTTCAATGTACAAAGAACATACTAGATGGTATTTAATAACAAAATAAATTTAGTAAAATATAACTATGAAATAAATCGCCATCTTACAGCAGAAAGGTGCTATCTAACATTTTTGCCCAAAGTGACAATTTGGCATATTTCAAAACAGCTTCCTTTTTTAAATATCAAGTCATTATTTTTGGGAACAATTTCTGTTTCAAAAATGACTTGTTAGTTTAAATCAAGGGGGAGTTACTACAATGATTTTTAAAGTAGTTCTTAAAATTCATATTTACACTCCTTTAATTGCAGTGAAAATTGATATTTTCACTGCTTTAACTTCACTGATAACATTCCATATTTCATCAAAAAGAATGAAAGAAACCGTTAATATATTGGTTGAAAAGGTAATATATGATATATGACACATTTTTGCATTGAACAATTGAAAAAAATGTTGTTTTTTGTAGGTATTGGCCTTGATTTTTTTCAAATATTCCATTTCATGTTTGAACAAACTTCATTTGCAATATATACCGCTCTAGATGCAGCAGTCCTACAAATAACTAATACTTGATTACTCGTTTTCCATAGAAAAAAGTGGGCCGTTTAAGCACCTTTGCAAATTCTAATATTGAAATAATGGTTTTAGTTTGCAACACGTATATTTTCAGTGAGAGCGATGTCAACGTAGCTTTATATAACCAAAAATCAAACTGCATTAAGGACAGCAGTAAGCCATTACAATTACGATCATGATAAACAGATGTGTTTTTATAGCAATATTAGGCAATACAATTAGGATAATTGTTTGTTTTAGTATTAGATCGAACTATATTTCAGCAAGTAATAATAAAAAACCATTTATTTAACGAGTGGCTTAGCCATGATATTACTTTGTAGAGTTTACGAGGTGAAATATATTGCAGCAGAGTTATGACCCTTGTTGCTAATGCTTTCACTTTGTGATAACTGTTCATCTACAATGTTCCCGTAGACGGAAGGCCGTGGTTTTCCCATTTAAAAATCTAATTATATAATGTGTTTGGTTGAGGGGTTATTTCACGGTCAATATTAGAAACAAAAACAACCATTTCTTTTTTGCCTCTTATTGCTTAGACAGCTGCTAAGGCCTAAAAATACATTTGGTTCGGGTTACCCGACCCTACCTACGGAATAGGCGCCGACACTACCGTCAGTTTGAAAAAAAGAAGGAAAAACTAAAAAAAAAAAAAAAAAAATTTTCGTTTTTTTTTAATTGCTTTTCAATATGTAGTTTAAAGCTTAAATGCTTATACAGAAGATAACTTTAACACCATTCTCCAATGATGAAAATGATATTCTTATATAAAGCCTAATAAAAAAATAAATAAATAAATAAAATGCCTACCTACCCTACCTATTTTTGAAAAGGATGCAACCCTAACCAAACACTTTTTTTAGGCCTAACTCTTTATATTTTGTTGAAACAAAATTGTTTCATGTAGAAAGTTCAGTGGAACAGAAAACACCAAATATCTTGTTTACAATTAATGAGATTTGCGAAGCTTGCTGACGGTTGCTAAGATTTTAAGAAGCTGATGTTATTGTGCAGGATCACTTCATTTCTAATGCTGATGAATGTACTCCGCCATTTTGTGGCAAAAGTTGACACCTACACATGTATAAAAAGGCTACGAAAACGTTCTGAAAATGATTCTTTAATCAACATATGAATGGTGTAACCTTTAAGTTGGTTTTTTTTTATTTCCTTTACTTTATTTTGCAATACATTTATAATTGCTAGTAGCGACATCGTTTTTAGAACTACAACATCGACTGACGCCGACTTGGTCTAATTATCGACGTTTGTTCTACTCGATAATTGTTACATCAATACTTTTAATTATTTTATACACACGATGATCTAATATAAAATTCGAAAACTGCAAATAAACAGAAGATCAATTGCTTGTTTGCAAATACAAAAGACAAAGAAAAGAAAACACTTCATCTAGATATAATTGGATTGGAAAATAAGGTCATAGTAAAACAAATAAAAAACTCGGGCCAGTTAAAGGCCTATTAAATGTATAAAACTATTCTTCAATATCATTGTTTATAATACCAATTAATGAGTTTGTATGACCGGAATTTGATCACTGTACGGGTGGCCCTTTCCTAGTGTTAATATTTAATTATACGAAAGAAGAAGAACAACTACAGGTTAAAGGGATGGTATTTTCTGGCCACATTTCCCAAAGCCGAAATAGATACTGTTCGAAGGTGGTTAGGTATGGGTGACGGTGTATGATGTGAAGGAAACAGCTTTACCCATTTTCTTTCATTGAAATTAAGACCGAAAAATGTTTACTCATTTTGATTTCATTATAAGCCCGTCTATTTTCCAAGAAAACAAGGTGGGGGTATTGTGATCGTGTTTTTTTTTCTTCAAAAAATGTTTCCGAGAAGTTATACCATCTATTTCAAAAGCAGGAGCTTCATTGATCAATTATTGCAATATTTATTTGATTTTGCATTTATTAAGTTCAATTGAATTGGTTATAAGGACATAATATTGACCAGAAAACCTTGATCTTCTGTCGTACATTATTAGTAACATGACCTCTCATTCGGAACTCCTCGGCCATTCCATCGAAAACAACCTCGGATGAATGCTGGTACATCAGTAGAAGTAGTTCGTAAACGTTAATTAGTTGTAACCGAGGTTACCTTTTACATGTACACCATTTATTCCTAGGTAGATGTTGACCATGTCAACAATGTATCTCTATATAAACCTTGGCCATGTACACAATGTATCTCTATATAAACCTTGGCCATGTACACAATGTACACTCTAGACAGACTTTGGCAGTCAATGTACACAATTTATCTCTATATAGACCTTATTTAAATCTTTTCTCTCACAGAAACCTACAAATAAATCAGATAACCCAATAAAACTCAAAGACAACATAGGGAATTTTGTTTCTGATCAAAAGCTGGTGGCCAATAAAATGAACCCATTTTACATTAATAAAGCTGAAAATATTGGAATATCTGGAACTCAGGTTAAAGATAAACACCCTAGTCTTGACAAAATAAAGGGAAATTGCCAAATTCCACCTGGCTTTCACTTAAGCCCGATCACCGATAAAGATATTGAAAAAAACACATTGACAGGTGAAATCCCAAAAAAGCAACTGGTATAGGTCTAATTCCTCCTAAAATCATCATTGCTGGAAAAAAACAAAATCATCATTGCTGGAAAAGATACTTTACAGGTTCCCACACGAAACATGGCTAATGAAATTAATATCCAAGGATAATTTCCAAATAGTCTTAAGCTAGTAAAAGTGACCCCTATATTCAAGAAAGATGACCCCTTTATTGAAAAGAACTATAGACCAGTCAGTATTTTACCATCAATGTCCAAATTATATGAACGGGTCATAAGTGAGCAACTGTTAAGTCATTTTGATGGTATTGAAATAAAACTTGGTATATGAGTAGGTGGCAATGACAAAAAAAGTACAGTGCACAAGCACCCTAATTATGTCGTGTTCATTAATGTACCCCACCCCTAATAAAATGTTCAACTTGAAACTCTTCAATTTCAATGCTTTTGCCTATGTTGTCAAGCAGAATACTACAATATTTTGAGAATTTCATAGATGCGGTTCAATGCATCATAATATGCTTGTTGGCCTTGACATTCCTTGTTTTTCAACATATAACATATGCATAAACTATTAAACGGCGCCCTTTGATGCTTTGCATCAATGGTCTTTCTTGTTTTGTTCTGTGACAGCGTGTGTAGGACTCCTGTCAATAGGAAATTTGTAACTGAACCGTGAACGAAAATAATAACAGCAACAAAACTTCTAATTTCCTACAAAGTAAGATATCTATAGCTTAATAACTGACCGAACTAATTTTTCAACTGTATGTGCTCCTACATATCATTTTTTTTAAATATCAGAACAAGATACCAAAATAAAGAACAAACTAAATTCGTTCGAAAATCTATTGTAAGTAGTCACTCATCAAAACTTGCCGGCCGATGATTGGAAGATGCTTGGGACGATGTGTATTCATACATCATTTGAAACATATCAATCAAATTCCTTGAATACTAAAAACCAGACTTAAGGGCTGAACAATGGATATGGAGGAAAAAGGCTGACCAAAAAATGAATGAAAATATTTTGATATTTTTTTTAAGTTTTATGGCTCGCCGAGTTTTGAAATTCATTTAATGTACGTGGTGTGGCCTAGATCTAGATTGATACTTCTATATCTACAAATGATTAAAAAGTCATCCATCTTTAACTAAATGCTCTTATAAATTATACAAACATTTATAATAAATCAGGTATAATACATTCAATAGTACAAGGAAATCAAAATAACCCATAAAAATTAATTCAACAGAAATAATTCAATTTTCAATTTTCTGGCCAGCGTTTTCCCTCTTCATTTTTATGGTCAGCTCTCGGGTCAGCCTTTTAGCACAAGACAACGCGCACCTGCTAAGATAGTTCCAAATGGCGATGTTTTGTTGAAAGAAGCCGATCTGAATACGTTTTTCATAAAACACTAGTGTCATAAGAGAAAGGTATAACCTACAAACAATTCATGTGTAACCATCGTGTTTTTATTTAACAATGCACTGTGAATATTGTGGAGTTACAGTCGAAGGATGTATTTTACAATATGAATCAGCCGCCTTTGGGCGCTACTTGACTCGCGTACTTAATAGCGGACAAAAGGTTTATTTTATTTGGGCCGTGTTTTTACTTTCCAGGTGGCCGGATGACCGCGGTGGTTTTGTCATAGCGCCAAATTAAGCCGAGATTGGGCCTCATATAAAGTCTCTGGGGTGCGGGGGCATTTGGCCGGGGTTTAACCATCAGTTCGTCCACGCAGGGCGGAGATTTTACCCGGGGTTGGCTGGACCGAATGTCAAAGTCCCGGCTATTCCCCGGACCTGGGGGGCCGTGGTTACAAATGACTGGTGCATTAATTCTTAGGAATCTTAATTATGTTTGCAATAATACACTTCACTGGCAATCAATTTTAACTTAGAACAAAAAATACAATTCTAAAACTCTACATTTAATTAATGATATGATTAAAAAAAATACTAACTACTTCAACTGATGTACCGGCATACATTTGACGTTGTTTTCGATAAAACTGGCCGAGGAGTTTCGAATGCAAAACACCATGTCCATGCCGCATGACTTTTTTGCCGAGTATATTTCGTTTCAATATGAAGGTAATTTAACATACAAATATGACTCCGCTGTTTCAACTAACAAATATGTCACGTTTGTATGACTTTATAATTAAGTTTCAGTTTTAGTTTCATAAGCATATAAAATTAGAACATTTTCAATGTACAAAGAACATACTAGATGGTATTTAATAACAAAATAAATTTAGTAAAATATAACTATGAAATAAATCGCCATCTTACAGCAGAAAGGTGCTATCTAACATTTTTGCCCAAAGTGACAATTTGGCATATTTCAAAACAGCTTCCTTTTTTAAATATCAAGTCATTATTTTTGGGAACAATTTCTGTTTCAAAAATGACTTGTTAGTTTAAATCAAGGGGGAGTTACTACAATGATTTTTAAAGTAGTTCTTAAAATTCATATTTACACTCCTTTAATTGCAGTGAAAATTGATATTTTCACTGCTTTAACTTCACTGATAACATTCCATATTTCATCAAAAAGAATGAAAGAAACCGTTAATATATTGGTTGAAAAGGTAATATATGATATATGACACATTTTTGCATTGAACAATTGAAAAAAATGTTGTTTTTTGTAGGTATTGGCCTTGATTTTTTTCAAATATTCCATTTCATGTTTGAACAAACTTCATTTGCAATATATACCGCTCTAGATGCAGCAGTCCTACAAATAACTAATACTTGATTACTCGTTTTCCATAGAAAAAAGTGGGCCGTTTAAGCACCTTTGCAAATTCTAATATTGAAATAATGGTTTTAGTTTGCAACACGTTTATTTTCAGTGAGAGCGATGTCAACGTAGCTTTATATAACCAAAAATCAAACTGCATTAAGGACAGCAGTAAGCCATTACAATTACGATCATGATAAACAGATGTGTTTTTATAGCAATATTAGGCAATACAATTAGGATAATTGTTTGTTTTAGTATTAGATCGAACTATATTTCAGCAAGTAATAATAAAAAACCATTTATTTAACGAGTGGCTTAGCCATGATATTACTTTGTAGAGTTTACGAGGTGAAATATATTGCAGCAGAGTTATGACCCTTGTTGCTAATGCTTTCACTTTGTGATAACTGTTCATCTATAATGTTCCCGTAGACGGAAGGCCGTGGTTTTCCCATTTAAAAATCTAATTATATAATGTGTTTGGTTGAGGGGTTATTTCACGGTCAATATTAGAAACAAAAACAACCATTTCTTTTTTGCCTCTTATTGCTTAGACAGCTGCTAAGGCCTAAAAATACATTTGGTTCGGGTTACCCGACCCTACCTACGGAATAGGCGCCGACACTACCGTCAGTTTGAAAAAAAGAAGGAAAAACTAAAAAAAAAAAAAAAAAAAATTTTCGTTTTTTTTTAATTGCTTTTCAATATGTAGTTTAAAGCTTAAATGCTTATACAGAAGATAACTTTAACACCATTCTCCAATGATGAAAATGATATTCTTATATAAAGCCTAATAAAAAAATAAATAAATAAATAAAATGCCTACCTACCCTACCTATTTTTGAAAAGGATGCAACCCTAACCAAACACTTTTTTTAGGCCTAACTCTTTATATTTTGTTGAAACAAAATTGTTTCATGTAGAAAGTTCAGTGGAACAGAAAACACCAAATATCTTGTTTACAATTAATGAGATTTGCGAAGCTTGCTGACGGTTGCTAAGATTTTAAGAAGCTGATGTTATTGTGCAGGATCACTTCATTTCTAATGCTGATGAATGTACTCCGCCATTTTGTGGCAAAAGTTGACACCTACACATGTATAAAAAGGCTACGAAAACGTTCTGAAAATGATTCTTTAATCAACATATGAATGGTGTAACCTTTAAGTTGGTTTTTTTTTATTTCCTTTACTTTATTTTGCAATACATTTATAATTGCTAGTAGCAACATCGTTTTTAGAACTACAACATCGACTGACGCCGACTTGGTCTAATTATCGACGTTTGTTCTACTCGATAATTGTTACATCAATACTTTTAATTATTTTATACACACGATGATCTAATATAAAATTCGAAAACTGCAAATAAACAGAAGATCAATTGCTTGTTTGCAAATACAAAAGACAAAGAAAAGAAAACACTTCATCTAGATATAATTGGATTGGAAAATAAGGTCATAGTAAAACAAATAAAAAACTCGGGCCAGTTAAAGGCCTATTAAATGTATAAAACTATTCTTCAATATCATTGTTTATAATACCAATTAATGAGTTTGTATGACCGGAATTTGATCACTGTACGGGTGGCCCTTTCCTAGTGTTAATATTTAATTATACGAAAGAAGAAGAACAACTACAGGTTAAAGGGATGGTATTTTCTGGCCACATTTCCCAAAGCCGAAATAGATACTGTTCGAAGGTGGTTAGGTATGGGTGACGGTGTATGATGTGAAGGAAACAGCTTTACCCATTTTCTTTCATTGAAATTAAGACCGAAAAATGTTTACTCATTTTGATTTCATTATAAGCCCGTCTATTTTCCAAGAAAACAAGGTGGGGGTATTGTGATCGTGTTTTTTTTTCTTCAAAAAATGTTTCCGAGAAGTTATACCATCTATTTCAAAAGCAGGAGCTTCATTGATCAATTATTGCAATATTTATTTGATTTTGCATTTATTAAGTTCAATTGAATTGGTTATAAGGACATAATATTGACCAGAAAACCTTGATCTTCTGTCGTACATTATTAGTAACATGACCTCTCATTCGGAACTCCTCGGCCATTCCATCGAAAACAACCTCGGATGAATGCTGGTACATCAGTAGAAGTAGTTCGTAAACGTTAATTAGTTGTAACCGAGGTTACCTTTTACATGTACACCATTTATTCCTAGGTAGATGTTGACCATGTCAACAATGTATCTCTATATAAACCTTGGCCATGTACACAATGTATCTCTATATAAACCTTGGCCATGTACACAATGTACACTCTAGACAGACTTTGGCAGTCAATGTACACAATTTATCTCTATATAGACCTTATTTAAATCTTTTCTCTCACAGAAACCTACAAATAAATCAGATAACCCAATAAAACTCAAAGACAACATAGGGAATTTTGTTTCTGATCAAAAGCTGGTGGCCAATAAAATGAACCCATTTTACATTAATAAAGCTGAAAATATTGGAATATCTGGAACTCAGGTTAAAGATAAACACCCTAGTCTTGACAAAATAAAGGGAAATTGCCAAATGCCACCTGGCTTTCACTTAAGCCCGATCACCGATAAAGATATTGAAAAAAACACATTGACAGGTGAAATCCCAAAAAAGCAACTGGTATAGGTCTAATTCCTCCTAAAATCATCATTGCTGGAAAAAAACAAAATCATCATTGCTGGAAAAGATACTTTACAGGTTCCCACACGAAACATGGCTAATGAAATTAATATCCAAGGATAATTTCCAAATAGTCTTAAGCTAGTAAAAGTGACCCCTATATTCAAGAAAGATGACCCCTTTATTGAAAAGAACTATAGACCAGTCAGTATTTTACCATCAATGTCCAAATTATATGAACGGGTCATAAGTGAGCAACTGTTAAGTCATTTTGATAACATTTTTCATCCTTTCTTGGCAGCATTCAGAACAACATTTGGATGTCAAACCATCCTGTTAAGGCTGGTGGAAGACTGGAAAAAAGCCCTTGATGAGAACAAATATGTAGGTGCAGTTCTAATGGACCTCTTAAAAGCATTTGACTGCCTGCCCCATGATTTCATCTTAGATAAGCTTAATGCATACGGCCTCTCAGCCCCAGCATGAAATCTTATGCACAGCTATCTTACAAACAGAAAGCGACGTCTCAAACTTGGTCGAATTACCAGTGAGTCGGGCTACATCCTGAACGGCGTACCACAAGGATCAATACTAGGGCCTTTAGTTTTCAACATCTTCCTAAATGACATCTTCTACTTTATCAATAATGCAGCTTTGTATAATTATGCAGATGACAATTCTCTTTCTGTGCGTGATAAAAATCCTGGTGTTGTTAAGACCACTCTTGAAAAAGAAAGTAACATTTTGATAAACTTGTTTACTTCCGATCAAATGCAGACTTACCCTGACAAATTTCAGGCAATTTCAGTTGGCTCAAGGTCTGTTAAAGAAATAAAACAATTCAATATACTTAATCACACCATTGATTGTGAAGGGCAAGTGAAACTTTTAGGTGTTGATGAAGATAGTTTATTAAATTCTGATGCCCATATTTCTAAAATGTGCAAAAAAGCTGCTAAGCAATTGAATATTCTTCAAAGACAAAGCAAATTTTTGACAAACAATACTAAGCTTATTATCTTTAAATCTTTTATCAGATCCAATTTCAACTACTGTCCTGTCGTTGAGCATGTTTGTAGCTAGACCAACACAGAAAAATTGGAAAAGATATAATACAGAGCTTTAAAAAATGTTTTTAATGATTACACCTCAACTTGCGATAATCTTCTTCATAGAGTTCAATTGCCAACATTGCATTTGAGGAGGGTAATATACATTGCTATTGAAACATACAAATGTCTGTGTGGTATCACACCAGAATATGTTCAAAACCTTGTAACTTTTGAGACATGTAATTTTAATCTGAGATACGAAAACTGTGTAGACGTTCCATCAGTAAGAACAATTAAATATGGAAAAAAATCTTTCCGCTTTGAGGCCAGTCAGGTATGGAACAGCCTCCCAAAGGAAATAAGGGTCTCCCAAAACTACCTGGAATTTAGAAGGCTGTTCCGCACCTGGACAGGTACCTCTTGTAAATGTTCAATGTGTAAATTATACCTTTTCGCTTTAAAAAATAGATGAAATTGAGAACTTTAAGATGTTGCACTGAATATATATTATCCTTTGTCTTAACGGAAAAGGAGTTTTGTTTTCAGTGGAACGGCTTACACGCACTGGACAAAATATGGGATTCAAATACCAGAAAAGATTTTAACGGACTTCTTTGACTAAAATCACAACTTATTAAATTAAATTACATGGGCTAATATCTAATTATGATTATTCAAATGTATATAACATCTGTCGAACACATACAACTACTTGTTTTTTTTTTCTTTCGGCAAGTATTTTGTTTAGGTGTTACGACTTTACTTTTTCATTTTTTCAATTAACATTGTTTTATAGTGATAGGTGTAATATCAAAATAACATGATAAATATCATACCTCCTCTATACAATACTTGCAAAGTTTTTGTTCCTATCATGCTAGATTAATTATAAGTTTTTTTATTCTTTTACAAACTACACATCTATGTACAAAGCTGCTATCCCCTTGTATATTTTGCTACTTACAATTTTGCTACTTCAATGTATATGATTACCCTTTAATTATACTGTTGAAACAACTAACCATTTTACAGTGGTATATCAACTAGTGGAACTGTGCGCGTGTGGACTGGCCATACAGCCGGGAAAACTTGTTGGTGTTATCACTGTTCACGATGCTCTTATCTTTTTTTCCTATTTGTATTTGTATGCATGCTCCAATATGTGTTCATTTTAACATATATACTTTTTTTTCCAGGTCACAAGCTCATTGTTATTGTTATAAGATATGTTATGTATTTTGTTATTCATGTCGGAAAATAGCTCATTAAGCTTATGTTTCTTGTTAACCCAAACCCGACTTTAAATAAAGATTCGTGTATCTTGTATCTTGCCATGTACACAATGTATCTCTATGTAAACATTGGCCATGTGCACAGTGTACATTCTAGACAGACTTTGGCAGTGAATGTACACAATATATCTCTATATAAACCTTGGCATGTACACAGTGTACACTGTAGACAGTCTTTGGCAGTCAATGTACACAATATATCTCTATATAAACCTTGGCCATGTACACAGTGTACACTCTAGACAGACTTTGGCAGTGAATGTACACAATATATCTCTATATAAACCTTGGCATGTACACAGTGTACACTGTAGACAGTCTTTGGCAGTCAATGTACACAATATATCTCTATATAAACCTTGGCCATGTACACAGTGTACACTCTAGACATATTTTGGCAGTCAATGTATACTATGTATCTTTATATAAACCTTGGCAATGTGCACAGTGTACACTCTAGACAGACTTTGGCAGTCAATGTACACAATGTATCTATATATAAACCTTGGCCATGTACACAATGTATCTCAATATAAACCTTGGCCATGTACACAGTGTACACTCTAGACAGACTTTGGCAGTCAATGTACACAATGTATCTATATATAAACCTTGGCCATGTACACAATGTATCTCAATATAAACCTTGGCCATGTACACAGTGTACACTCTAGACATACTTTGGCAGTCAATGTACACAATGTATCTTTATATAAACCTTGGTCATGTACACAATGTATCTCTATATAAACATTGGCCATATACAGTGAACACTCTAGACAGACTTTGGCAGTCAATGTACACAATATATCTCAATATTAACCTTTGCATGTACACAGTGTACACTCTAGACAGATTTTGGCAGTCAAAGTACACAATGTATCTTTATATAAACCTTGGACATGTACACAGTGTACACTCTAGTCATACTTTGGCTGTCAATGTACACAGTGTACACTCTAGACATACTTTGGCAGCGAATGTACACAATATATCTCAATATAAACCTTGGCCATGTACACAGTGTACACTCTAGACATACTTTGGCAGTCAATGTACACAATGTATCTCAATATTAACCTTGGACATGTACACAGTGTACAATCTAGACATACGTTGGCAGTGAATGTACTCAATGTATCTCTATATAAACCTTGGACATGTACACAGTGTACACCCTAGACAGACGTTGGCAGTGAATGTACTCAATGTATCTTTATATAAACCTTGGACATGTACACAGTGCACACTCTAGACATACTTTGGCAGCGAATGTACATAGTGTACACTCTAGACATACTTTGGCAGTCAATGTACACAATGTATCTCAATATAAACCTTGGCCATGTACACAGTGCACACCCTAGACAGACGTTGGCAGTGAATGTACTCAATGTATCTTTATATAAACCTTGGACATGTACACAGTGCACACTCTAGACATACTTTGGCAGTTAATGTACTCAATGTATCTTTATATAAACCTTGGACATGTACACAGTGCACACTCTAGACATACTTTGGCAGTCAATGTACACAATGTATCTCAATATTAACCTTTGCATGTACACAGTGCACACTCTAGACATACTTTGGCAGTCAATGTACACAATGTATCTCAATATAAACCTTGGCCATGTACACAGTGCACACCCCAGACAGACGTTGGCAGTGAATGTACTCAATGTATCTTTATATAAACCTTGGACATGTACACAGTGCACACTCTAGACATACTTTGGCAGTCAATGTACACAATGTGTCTCAATATAAACCTTGGCCATGTACACAGTGTACACTCTAGACATACTTTGGCAGCGAATGTACACAATATATCTCTATATAAACCTTGGCATGTACACAGTGTACACTCTAGACAGATTTTGGCAGTCAATGTACACAATATATCTCTATATAAACCTTGGCATGTACACAGTGTACACTCTAGACAGATTTTGGCAGTCAAAGTACACAATGTATCTTTATATTAACCTTGGACATACACAGTGTACACTCTATACAGACTTTGGCAGTCAATGTACACAATATATCTCAATATTAACCTTTGCATGTACACAGTGTACACTCTAGACAGATTTTGGCAGTCAAAGTACACAATGTATCTTTATATAAACCTTGGACATGTACACAGTGTACACTCTAGAGAGACTTTGGCAGTCAATGCACTAAATGTTTGCCTAGTTAGACCTTATCTATGTACAAACTTTATATCTAAATTATTTTTTTCCATGTGCACATTGTATCTCTTAAAATAACTAGGCCATTTACCCAATGAGGTAGACGTTGGTAATACATATGACTGTCACAGAACAATCGTCTTTACAACATCTTTTGTAATGATATATTACACTATAACATTTTTTTTCTTTAAATCCACATATCTTGCACATAACAAATATCAACATTTCTAATAAATGTGTCATGTTCAGTATTGACGTAATTTCAATTAATGTTAACCTCATCTGACAAGCACATTTTTAATTCATTGCGTCATCAAAATCAGTCTCGACACCTACTTTACCATTCCACAAGTCTCTTAGCAGCCTTAGTGCTTTGATTATCACTAAGATTAATTTTGTATTATTGCCAGAGTGAAGGTAATGATAGTGATTTTAAAAAGACTAAAATAATTAATATAATAAAAGATCAGCTAAACACCATCAAGTTGATTTTTATGATGTCCTTTTGAAGTTCAAAAAAAAATGCAATAGCTTCCAATCTTAACCCTATCTTAATGAATATGAATTATTATTTTTGCGATTATATTGCTCGTATTTTAATGTCAACAATTTGGAGAATGTCATTAAAACAAATCATGATTTGATTATCTCTTAATGATAATAATGAAACCATATCAGATCACACTGTGATAATATGATCAAACTATTGGTCTTAAAATGGTTAAATTTAAGTGATCATTTAAATTAGACATAAATCTCACATCAATGGGTTCCCGCTTCCAAAGCTGAATACAGAAGCAAGCGCAAACCGGTACCCAACATTATACACCGTCACATCACTCAGAAATATTTTTTCTACGCGAATCGAGATATCAAATATTCTGAAGACGTTTTAAATAAAAAAAATGTAAGTTGAATGCGAATTCTAATTCAGAATAGAAAATCCATTAAAACAACTGCTGTGTAAACTATGTTATAACTCGAAGAAAAATATTACTTCTTAGTTCAAAATGAGGTGTATGAAAACACACAGTGAACGCACTTCTTTTCTCACCTCGATCATAATCATTAATGACCTCGGAAGAGATGGCCGTATTCAACATCGATCAAATTGTTTTGGACGAAAAAGGTTTGTTATTTATTATTTTATTACGACAATGAAAAACATATATTGTATAAAAAAATATTTGATTGATAATACTTCTACAAAATGTTTTTCAATTTTAGTTTATGGAAAGTTTGTTTTGTAGAAATTTAAATTAAATTTTCGTTAAATTTTCGTTCATTAATACTCGTATTGAGCGTACAATTACGGACACTACGGACCATGGACATTACGGACCAGACATTACGGACCAGACTTAGGGACATTACGGACCAGATTTAGGGACATTACGGACAATCTTCAGAAACTTTCGGACCATGATTTACAATGTTATTAACATTTTTTTTTAATTTGTTCACTCCTTGGTCTTTAATTTGTTAATAAATACTTGGATATGGGTGCTCAGTATGATGACACATGAAAATTATCTGCCATATAACTGTGAAAAATCCGTGAAATTCGAATATATCAATGGCCCATAAAGTCTCGCACATGCTTTGATCAGACTGCTAGTAGACAATTCGTTGGCAGAATACTCTGCCCAACGCTTCATGAGCCGGCCTTGTGCCAAGGTTGAAGCCTTGCGTTGGTAGCGGCACAGCTTCTGTTCCTTAACAAGCTTGCATACAATCGGAATTTCCTGTGCCTCTCTGTAGAGGAGTTCTACCAGCAGGTAGAATGGCAGGTTTCCTTTCTTTTTTTTCTAAAATTTGTCTGTGGTTGTTGATGCATGGGTCAATCACAGTGATCTATGTGTGTTAATTTGAGAATGTTGATTTACAAACTGGTCTCTGGTGTGTGGTTGCTCAGGCATGGGTCTTTCAAAGTGGTCTATATGTTTGCCTGTTATGTAGTCAGATTTTACTTTGTCTGTTGCATTTTACTGGAAAATATTAACAACTTTTTCAAATGAATTTATTGGGTATGCACTACTGCCTTTTTGTTTCTTATTGTTTTATTCTTATCAAAGACACACATTTAAGTTGTTGTTTTAGTCTTTGTGCATGAGTTGTCGTTCCTTTATTTTTAACGTTGCCATACAAGTCCGATTGTTTCTACAAAACAAAGAGACTAGTAATGTTGTATGGTTCAGATCACAATCATTCTAGCACTTACTTTTACACCACCAAATGTAATATTACAGCTGCCAACGTAAAGCAGTACCGTCCCTCAGCACTTTCATTGCTTTGATTGCAGAATGGTGTCAATTTTAGCCTTTAGCCCACAAAATCAGCACCGATCGGGAATCCTGTTTTATTTACTACTCAAGGTATTCTATTGGTAACAGACTACTAATTTATTTCCTTTAAAGGGGTTGTACACGAGATTGGCACCAAAACAGTTTTTTTCTGTAACGAATCTCGGGACAAGTATTTAATGAAATGTTTTACTCTTTGATATCATAGTTGTAAAAAAAAAATACCAAAACGTAAAAAAATCGAGTCGGAGACCGGGTTCGAACCGGTGTCGCCAAAATTGCAGACCAGTGTTGTATCCAATGTGCTTACGAAGGCTTACTCTGAGCGGTTGGAATATTTATGCTATATACCTAACTTGGTAATATCACGTGATAACATGGACTAGCCAATCACGCATAAAAATGAATTCTACTAGGTAGACATACCTAGAAATCTTATTTAATGGAAAAAAACTGCGAAAAATAAATTAATTGTAAACTATGTGGTACTTCAGTTAGTAAGTTCCAATGCAATGTACACATCGATACAAAGTTTATGTCAGTTTTCGACAAATTTCTTCTTTTTTTTTCTCTATTTCATCATACGGAGTACAGCTCCTTTAACGTTTCAATGTAAATAATCAATCTTCGGACTGATTTTTTATAGCCTTTCAGGTACATAAGAACAATACATTTCCTTAAGATTCAGCTCAAACCAACTCAATACAGCAATAAACAGGTATGTCATGTTTGTCCTCAGAAAATTCACTCACTTTGAACCGATCTCATTTGCATCAGGTCGGAAGTTAAAAGCATTCTAATCCAGCCGAAAATAAATTAATCTTTGTGATGTTCTGTATGGTTTCGTTCTAATTGTAGGAATTGGATTGAATTTAAAGTATTACAACCATTATATCTTAATTACAAGAAAGTGCTTTAAAATGCGATCTTAACAATCAAAGAACAAGCCACAGTAACTTTCAATTTCAATAATTAAAGTGTATGTATATCACATTATGCTTTCAAAAAAATAAACATTTACTAACCTCTTAGAGCATTTATTCTGTCTTTAAAGAAACAAAGCGCATGCTTCAAATATCTTTCTCACCGGTGACTTACGACTCTCTCGACAATTAAAAGAACAAACTACAGTCGACACCCATCAGCTCGAACTTCCAAAGACCGGCGAAGAAAACCTCACCTCGGAAAAATTACAGCCATGCGGGAATGCTTACCTTCAGTAAATAGAGATTGGTCCTTAACATTTAGTTTGAGACAAAGGGGAATTCGAGCCAAGCGAGTTCGAGCCTACGGTTTTCGACTGAATTAGGTGTTATTACAGCATTAATAAAGTAAACAAAGGTCAAACGGATATGAACGTTTTGGGAGTCAAAGTTTTATGGCCAATGGTTAATGGCCATTAACAACAGAAACATGAAAAAATATATAGCATTCATTGAATGTACAAACACATACCAATATAATGGTTCATTGAACCATGATCAAGGTGAAACAGTCCCTACACAAGAGTCACAACGATATAAAAATGACAACAAACAATTCATATTTCACAACAAGCACAGTATTGTCAGAGCTACGCGTTCGGTGTTTATAATTTCATTATCTCGGGTAATGGGTGACATACATATTAAATAACAAGTATATAGTTCTTATATCACGCAATGTAAGGATAAGGGATTTTTAAAAAATGATACGAAATTAGTGGCTGTGGCATCGCAGGTCAAATTCTGCCTTAGGGCCCGTCGGATGTTCTCTAATCGAGCATCAGCGTTTTTGGACCAGATGTATCGCTTCCGTTTGGACCTCACGTGAAGTTGTTTGTGGTACATAACCACAAAATGTCTTTCTGAAAACGGTTCTGAAATTGGATCCGAAGGAGGCGTAGACTATAAAGTTAAAAGAAAAACTAAAGTAGTATAAGTTCCTGAATGCAGATTGTATAATGTACATTGTGGCAGAAGTCGTTGAATTACCTTTAGTAAATGTTCCAATTAATATCTGTATACGAATAATATGATTTGGGACATTTAATGCAAAAAACACAATATAAACCACACACGGTGAATGACGGGTAGTCTTTGGTAATGACTTTGGACAACTTGCAACGTTTTTTTCCTAATTTGTAGGATGTGTATCATCTTGTACGCCATCACAACCATAATACTAAAAACAATGAGGGTTGGAATAACAAGTGTAAAAGCGCTGTCGGTGTATTCAAGGATCTGTGTCAGTTCTGTGCAGTTCCCATTCATTGTCCAGAGTGAAATGCTATATAATGCCAGTGAAAAAAAAACACCAAAAGCACTATGCTGAGTTTTGAAACGTAATTGGAACAAACTTTTCTGGCCCCGAATGGATTATGAATTAGCAGAAAGTTTTCAAATGTGATAAAAACAAACAACCAAACCGAAACACACCCAAATACGTGCGACATGAATACTTTTGTCTGACAGACACCTTTCAATTCGCTCAGATGCAAATCAAAATTTCTTGAAAACCATGGGAAAAGCAGGCTGAACAAAAAGCCGTTGTCACTGAATCCTCTAAAAACACAAGATACAAGGAACAGTGTGCTCTTCCAAGTGGATATTTAAGAAAGGTTATTGAAGACAAAGTGTTTCCTATAAATCCGAACACGAATATCACCGGCAGGGTGTATTGTTTCGCTTTGAGAGTAGCTTGATATACTGGGTCCTTCATAATGGATGGAAATTCTGTAGATTGATTAGTTCTTAATATTTCGACACCATGATCAGTAAATGTTAGATTTATGTCTGAAGTTCCTGTATGATAATAATGATATACCACCACATTTTGAATACGTTTTATTTAATTATAAACAGGTTGATATCTGTAATTGTTCGTTCGAAGTATACATTTTTTTTTTTTACAAAACAAGCATCTTATACGTGTTTGCCCTCCTGTGTCAGTTTGACTCAATGAACAAAACAATTGGTCTGATTAAATGTGTTTTTTATATTTACCGTCTCCTTCTATAACTATCATGTTGGTATGAAATGACTTGGACGATTTTGGAAGAGGGGCGGATGCGCCTAAATCAGCTGGTGATATGTTTTGTTGGTTTCACATTGTCACCTTAAAGGACATTCCTACATGTCAACAGCGTTAATATCTGCCGAGTAAGATCACTCTGATGTCAGTTCATACCAACAGGATAGTTATAGTCAATAACTGATCTGGTTACCTATACAAAAAGTACATTTAGGACTTCGAATAAGACTATGAAAACTAAAACTACAAATATAAACACTGTGTAGAGCCTAGTCTAGATAATGATGACCGGTTCGTTAAGAAATCAAAGCGCTTAAAGCGTTGAATGGCTTTCGGCCTGCAACGTTTTGTGAGTATAGTCATGTAATTTTAATACTTATTAACATAACTATTAACATAGAACTCTAAAGATAGTATATGCTCGCCCAAAATTTCCTTCGCGAAGGCTTATTTTATATTGATTCTTAATTAGATCATGTAGTATAAAACACTTGAAATGTGGAATACGCCAAATAGTTACTTATAAGGTATGGAGTAATTCTCAATATCATATAAAACCTTATATGGAGCTTTGGTTTCATAAGCAAACTTGACTCAGGCGTATTTAATTTCAGGGTATGCCAGCTAAACCAAATCCATCCAAACAAAATGCATTTGACATACTAATTAGGTTTATGTTTAAGGCTTCCTTCTACAACGACAAATACCTGATCGAATCACCAGAATACTATTTATTCCCTGTATGATTGATGTACATGTATCCTAATGGTGCCCTCAACCTATGTTACAAAATGAACCGATTACTCATTTAAATCAGTGAATTATAAATATACATATGGATTATGCTACATGCTCAAGACTTTGGCCTGCAATTCCTGAGACAAACTAAGAAAAATTCACACGCTTCCCGTTTCATTCGGCATTACATGGCTATGATACAAATTGTAGCAGGTCGATAGCCTGTCAACGCTTTACACGATTTGATTTGAATGGTAAAAGTGTATACATTTTGTACTGGTTAAAGGTTGTTAGTATGTACTTACACAAGAGAATGGTCTTATGCAACACACATTTTACTAACACAAGTACAAACTAACAATCTCAATAAAAATGTCAAGTAAATTTAAGCAATTTAAAACATAGAAAATGTTCTTATGAATGAACTTCAATCACGAAATAAATAAACTGATTGTAGGATAAAATGAAGTATTATAATTTCATTAAAACATTATGGTTTTATAGCTCACGCATAAAATAAGCATTTAATTGCATCATAATACGATCCATATTTTTCCGGGGTTTAACGAGTTCTCAGAGTTTATTTTCGGGGAATAAACCTGTCCAAATGCGATGACCCAGATTCTATTCTTAACTACAATGTACATGTAGATATTATCGGCCCTCGGCCGCAGCGTTTTCTAAACACAGGTATATAATACATGTATCTATTTGATTCAGTACGCGTTCATTTTGAAACTATTTGCGTATTCTGCTTTTTAGTACTGCATTCTGTAATTTGCCGATATTAAAATTGCTTTTTGTACAATCTTAATAACGTTATATTGCGCAAAACGCAGCTTATACGAACTATATTAACCGCATAACATAGATTGAAAACTCCTAACAGCGCTACTTTTAGCTAGCTTATTAATATGCAGAGCGCAGTCCGTAGCCATTGAAGCAGATTGCTTACTAGGTAAATGTTAATGTAAATTAGGTCGTTGACCAACGCAGTTCTAATTGCGCTGGGGTTGATACGCCCGTGCGCGCATTAATTCGCCAAAAGTTAAAAATGTTATGTCGATCTGCCGATGCGATTCCCGAGATACGGTTATAAAAGTTTGCAGGCCTAGCGGCATTGGCTGAAAAGCGCTATTCTGTCTTTCATAGCCATTCAGTTAAGTCAATCAAATGCAAAGCTCTGAATAATGTAAAAACATAATCAGACAAAGTAACACAATCAAAAATACATTGAGAACACTCTCAACTATGGTACAAATTATTGTAATAAACTGGAAACAAGGGTATAACAATTTTGTTTACAGACATGAACATTGTTAGTACATTTGTCATTGTCAATGTCGATGAAACGCCTTTCTAAACATCTAGAGTAGAGAAAAGACATTCTTTGCTTGGTGTAATTCTAAATAGATTTTAACATCTGAAAACATAATACAAACACAAACATTTTACTTCATAGCATAGCACATACAGGAATAACACACATCGATAAAACAAGATCCAAAGTCCGCAAAATACCTTTACTGGAAATATAGAGCATTTTTGTTACATGTATTATGATAACAAATATATCAATTCAAATATAAACATTCAGAACAATGGGAACCAACTATCGTATGATAAGCATTCTAGCAAATGTAAAATCAAAGAAAATGGTGTATGCACGTTATTGTACAATATTAGCACAGTGTTTAAAATTAGCAAGTGCGCCTGCACGTGCTTCTAAATAATTCACATTATAAAACCAATTAATGATTAAATGGTAATTTAGCGGTTCTGCCCGGCGATCCAATTTGCGGAGGCATGCTTCTTAACACACTTATGCGATACAGGTGCTGAGGCGAGCGCTTTTACTAGCAGAAAAAAATGGGTAAAAATATTTATTGTTCACAAGAACAACAAACCAGAAAAAACACACGCAAAAGTTAACAGCAAGGGTAATCGTGCACTTTTCTTGTTAGCTCCGCATGAGCGTTCGGGTTGGTTTACATTATTTGGCGTCGTTCAACCTTCATACCCGATATTTTGTCACATGTCAAAAACCTTCAAATTGGAACCGAGAAGCCAAACGCTCAAGCGGAGATCAGGAAGCCATGGGATATTGGTCGAGTAGAGGTCGAGTTGATCGGGAAACGATCGTGAAGAGATAAAGTTATGTCGGGATAAAACCCTAAACGGTTGTCCGCTTAGGGCAGTAGTAAGTGCACTCGCTTCTCATCTAGGCAACCCGGGTTTCGTTTCCAGGCATGTGAGTTTGGCTTGTGGTCACCAATAAGACAAGTGGGTTTCCTCCGGGTAATCCAGTTTTCCCGACAACACAAGACCACACTCTTGCGCGACATCGTGCCAATGTGAGTGAATAATATAAGTTGCTATAGCTTGTTTCACAATCGTTGTAAAAATGAACATGTTTGAACTAGTAAAACCTTAAAAATATTAACCGATCTTTTCGATCTCTTTTCGAGTTAAACGCGATCGCTTCCCGAAAAATCCTTGTTCAATCTGATATCATTAGCCTTTCGATTTAAAGGGCGCGCAGATCTCTCCTATCTTGTATATATTGCTAAGAAAGGCAAGGCCAGCTGCTGCATATGTTGATGATGAAGCCGGAACTTCATCGACTGAGGCCTCCGCTTGAAGGAACGGAAGGAATCAGAATCAGCTACATTTTCTACCTTTCTCCTGCCAAGAATACCAGGAGTCATTGTTCCTCTGGGAGGAGGCTTTTCATGTTTTCTGAAATGAGGAGCACAGTAAAGTCCCGTCAGTTCGTTCAAATTTAAGTCCACCCGGTCGTGAGTCCGTCGTTCCGTCCGTACATCTGTCTCAACTTATACGGATGAATGACTTCAAAACTACTGATGGAATTAAATTAAAACAAGATATAAGTGCAGTGCACCAGACTCATGATCATATCATGCATATTTATTAATTTATCTACGCTTAATCATTATTTCAATAATCCGTCATCCGTTCTTGTCCGCGCCAAGTACTAATGGGGTTTTAAAGACACGTACAGATTGACGGCGATGAGAGGAAGTGCAATACAAACAAACCATTATCCTTTCCAACATATTTCTTTAGTTATCTCCCCTCGACTTATGACTTTTCTGAAATGGGTTCTGGTCCAGGCCATTAGGTATTCAAATGAAACTTTAAAAAGAGATAGAGTCGAAGAGCAGTGTAAAATAACCATAAACCTGCCCTGCATATGTTTCTTCAATTTACCTGGTAGGTTTTTGAATTGGGTTCTTGTCCGAGCCATATCTTGGAAAAAGGTAATGGATTCGAAACGAAACTTGAAATAGAGATAAGTGGCTATGAGGGACGTAGAGCAGTGCACAAGAACCATAATTCTGCCCTACGTATGAGTTATCTCCCGTTTACATGATATTTTTCGGATGCGTGTAATAAAATGTTTGAACAATGATATTCAAAGTTCCTCTACTAAATATATTTTTTTTTGGCATTTTATGAAATTTGTGAACGATAATGATTCAACCATTCACCTTCTACTTACACATTGCATAACATGTTCCGCCCTTTATTGGAAATGGTCGTTCGTGGAGCTTCCGTTGCTCTACGTGATATTCTTGTTTATTAATTTATACATGTATTGCACTTTTATCCAATATTATTTTCCTCTTTATTTGAGAATGTAGTTTTTATTGTAGCACATTGTACCAAACCCTTTGTCGTTTTCATTGTAGCACATTGTACCAAACCCTTGTCGTTTTTATTGTAGCACATTGTACCAAACCCTTTGTCGTTTTTATTGTAGCACATTGTACCAAACCCTTTGTCGTTTTCATTGTAGCACATTGTACCAAACCCTTTGTAGTTTTTATTGTAGCACATTGTACCAAACCCTTTGTAGTTTTTATTGTAGCACATTGTACCAAACCCTTTGTCGTTTTCATTGTAGCACATTGTACCAAACCCTTTGTCGTTTTCATTGTAGCACATTGTACCAAACCCTTTGTCGTTTTTATTGTAGCACATTGTACCAAACCCTTTGTCGTTTTCATTGTAGCACATTGTACCAAACCCTTTGTCGTTTTCATTGTAGCACATTGTACCAAACCCTTTGTCGTTTTTATTGTAGCACATTGTACCAAACCCTTTGTCGTTTTCATTGTAGCACATTGTACCAAACCCTTTGTCGTTTTTATTGTAGCACATTGTACCAAACCCTTTGTCGTTTTTATTGTAGCACATTGTACCAAACCCTTTGTCGTTTTCATTGTAGCACATTGTACCAAACCCTTTGTAGTTTTTATTGTAGCACATTGTACCAAACCCTTTGTCGTTTTTATTGTAGCACATTGTACCAAACCCTTTGTCGTTTTCATTGTAGCACATTGTACCAAACCCTTTGTCGTTTTTATTGTAGCACATTGTACCAAACCCTTTGTCGTTTTCATTGTAGCACATTGTACCAAACCCTTTGTCGTTTTTATTGTAGCACATTGTACCAAACCCTTTGTCGTTTTTCATTGTAGCACATTGTACCAAACCCTTTGTCGTTTTTATTGTAGCACATTGTACCAAACCCTTTGTCGTTTTTCATTGTAGCACATTGTACCAAACCCTTTGTCGTTTTTATTGTAGCACATTGTACCAAACCCTTTGTCGTTTTCATTGTAGCACATTGTACCAAACCCTTTGTCGTTTTTATTGTAGCACATTGTACCAAACCCTTTGTCGTTTTTATTGTAGCACATTGTACCAACCCTTTGTCGTTTTATTGTAGCACATTGTACCAAACCCTTTGTCGTTTTCATTGTAGCACATTGTACCAAACCCTTTGTCGTTTTCATTGTAGCACATTGTACCAAACCCTTTGTCGTTTTTATTGTAGCACATTGTACCAAACCCTTTGTCGTTTTCATTGTAGCACATTGTACCAAACCCTTTGTCGTTTTCATTGTAGCACATTGTACCAAACCCTTTGTCGTTTTCATTGTAGCACATTGTACCAAACCCTTTGTCGTTTTCATTGTAGCACATTGTACCAAACCCTTTGTCGTTTTTATTGTAGCACATTGTACCAAACCCTTTGTCGTTTTTCATTGTAGCACATTGTACCAAACCCTTTGTCGTTTTATTGTAGCACATTGTACCAAACCCTTTGTCGTTTTTATTGTAGCACATTGTACCAAACCCTTTGTCGTTTTTATTGTAGCACATTGTACCAAACCCTTTGTCGTTTTATTGTAGCACATTGTACCAAACCCTTTGTCGTTTTCATTGTAGCACATTGTACCAAACCCTTTGTCGTTTTCATTGTAGCACATTGTACCAAACCCTTTGTCGTTTTTCATTGTAGCACATTGTACCAAACCCTTTGTCGTTTTCATTGTAGCACATTGTACCAAACCCTTTGTAGTTTTTATTGTAGCACATTGTACCAAACCCTTTGTCGTTTTATTGTAGCACATTGTACCAAACCCTTTGTCGTTTTCATTGTAGCACATTGTACCAAACCCTTTGTCGTTTTCATTGTAGCACATTGTACCAAACCCTTTGTCGTTTTTATTGTAGCACATTGTACCAAACCCTTTGTCGTTTTCATTGTAGCACATTGTACCAAACCCTTTGTCGTTTTTATTGTAGCACATTGTACCAAACCCTTTGTCGTTTTCATTGTAGCACATTGTACAAACCCTTTGTCGTTTTCATTGTAGCACATTGTACCAAACCCTTTGTCGTTTTCATTGTAGCACATTGTACCAAACCTTTTGTAGTTTTTTATTGTAGCACATTGTACCAAACCCTTTGTCGTTTTTATTGTAGCACATTGTACCAAACCCTTTGTCGTTTTTATTGTAGCACATTGTACCAAACCCTTTGTCGTTTTCATTGTAGCACATTGTACCAAACCCTTTGTCGTTTTCATTGTAGCACATTGTACCAAACCCTTTGTCGTTTTTTGTAGCACATTGTACCAAACCCTTTGTCGTTTTTATTGTAGCACATTGTACCAAACCCTTTGTCGTTTTTCATTGTAGCACATTGTACCAAACCCTTTGTCGTTTTATTGTAGCACATTGTACCAAACCCTTTGTCGTTTTTATTGTAGCACATTGTACCAAACCCTTTGTCGTTTTATTGTAGCACATTGTACCAAACCCTTTGTCGTTTTCATTGTAGCACATTGTACCAAACCCTTTGTCGTTTTTATTGTAGCACATTGTACCAAACCCTTTGTCGTTTTCATTGTAGCACATTGTACCAAACCCTTTGTCGTTTTCATTGTAGCACATTGTACCAAACCCTTTGTCGTTTTTATTGTAGCACATTGTACCAAACCCTTTGTCGTTTTATTGTAGCACATTGTACCAAACCCTTTGTCGTTTTATTGTAGCACATTGTACCAAACCCTTTGTCGTTTTCATTGTAGCACATTGTACCAAAACCCTTTGTCGTTTTTATTGTAGCACATTGTACCAAAACCCTTTGTCGTTTTCATTGTAGCACATTGTACCAAACCCTTTGTCGTTTTATTGTAGCACATTGTACCAAACCCTTTGTCGTTTTTATTGTAGCACATTGTACCAAACCCTTTGTCGTTTTTATTGTAGCACATTGTACCAAACCCTTTGTAGTTTTCATTGTAGCACATTGTACCAAACCCTTTGTCGTTTTTATTGTAGCACATTGTACCAAACCCTTTGTCGTTTTATTGTAGCACATTGTACCAAACCCTTTGTCGTTTTCATTGTAGCACATTGTACCAAACCCTTTGTCGTTTTTATTGTAGCACATTGTACCAAAACCCTTTGTCGTTTTTATTGTAGCACATTGTACCAAACCCTTTGTCGTTTTTATTGTAGCACATTGTACCAAACCCTTTGTCGTTTTTATTGTAGCACATTGTACCAAACCCTTTGTAGTTTTTTATTGTAGCACATTGTACCAAACCCTTTGTCGTTTTTATTGTAGCACATTGTACCAAACCCTTTGTCGTTTTTATTGTAGCACATTGTACCAAACCCTTTGTCGTTTTTATTGTAGCACATTGTACCAAACCCTTTGTCGTTTTTATTGTAGCACATTGTACCAAACCCTTTGTCGTTTTTATTGTAGCACATTGTACCAAACCCTTTGTCGTTTTATTGTAGCACATTGTACCAAACCCTTTGTCGTTTTCATTGTAGCACATTGTACCAAACCCTTTGTCGTTTTCATTGTAGCACATTGTACCAAACCCTTTGTCGTTTTTATTGTAGCACATTGTACCAAACCCTTTGTCGTTTTTATTGTAGCACATTGTACCAAACCCTTTGTCGTTTTTATGTAGCACATTGTACCAAACCCTTTGTCGTTTTTATTGTAGCACATTGTACCAAACCCTTTGTCGTTTTTCATTGTAGCACATTGTACCAAACCCTTTGTCGTTTTTATTGTAGCACATTGTACCAAACCCTTTGTCGTTTTTATTGTAGCACATTGTACCAAACCCTTTGTCGTTTTCATTGTAGCACATTGTACCAAACCCTTTGTCGTTTTTATTGTAGCACATTGTACCAAACCCTTTGTCGTTTTTATTGTAGCACATTGTACCAAACCCTTTGTCGTTTTCATTGTAGCCCATTGTACCAAACCCTTTGTCGTTTTTATTGTAGCACATTGTACCAAACCCTTTGTCGTTTTTATTGTAGCACATTGTACCAAACCCTTTGTCGTTTTATTGTAGCACATTGTACCAAACCCTTTGTCGTTTCATTGTAGCACATTGTACCAAACCCTTTGTCGTTTTTATTGTAGCACATTGTACCAAACCCTTTGTCGTTTTCATTGTAGCACATTGTACCAAACCCTTTGTCGTTTTCATTGTAGCACATTGTACCAAACCCTTTGTCGTTTTCATTGTAGCACATTGTACCAAACCCTTTGTCGTTTTTATTGTAGCACATTGTACCAAACCCTTTGTCGTTTTCATTGTAGCACATTGTACCAAACCCTTTGTCGTTTTTATGGTAGCACATTGTACCAAACCCTTTGTCGTTTTTATTGTAGCACATTGTACCAAACCCTTTGTCGTTTTTATTGTAGCACATTGTACCAAACCCTTTGTCGTTTTCATTGTAGCACATTGTACCAAACCCTTTGTCGTTTTCATTGTAGCACATTGTACCAAACCCTTTGTTTTTATTGTAGCACATTGTACCAAACCCTTTGTCGTTTTATTGTAGCACATTGTACCAAACCCTTTGTCGTTTTATTGTAGCACATTGTACCAAACCCTTTGTCGTTTTCATTGTAGCACATTGTACCAAACCCTTTGTCGTTTTCATTGTAGCACATTGTACCAAACCCTTTGTCGTTTTCATTGTAGCACATTGTACCAAACCCTTTGTCGTTTTTATTGTAGCACATTGTACCAAACCCTTTGTCGTTTTCATTGTAGCACATTGTACCAAACCCTTTGTCGTTTTTCATTGTAGCACATTGTACCAAACCCTTTGTCGTTTTTATTGTAGCACATTGTACCAAACCCTTTGTCGTTTTTCATTGTAGCACATTGTACCAAACCCTTTGTCGTTTTATTGTAGCACATTGTACCAAACCCTTTGTCGTTTTTATTGTAGCACATTGTACCAAACCCTTTGTCGTTTTATTGTAGCACATTGTACCAAACCCTTTGTCGTTTTATTGTAGCACATTGTACCAAACCCTTTGTCGTTTTATTGTAGCACATTGTACCAAACCCTTTGTCGTTTTTATTGTAGCACATTGTACCAAACCCTTTGTCGTTTTATTGTAGCACATTGTACCAAACCCTTTGTCGTTTTATTGTAGCACATTGTACCAAACCCTTTGTCGTTTTATTGTAGCACATTGTACCAAACCCTTTGTCGTTTTTATTGTAGCACATTGTACCAAAACCCTTTGTCGTTTTTATTGTAGCACATTGTACCAAACCCTTTGTCGTTTTATTGTAGCACATTGTACCAAACCCTTTGTCGTTTTATTGTAGCACATTGTACCAAACCCTTTGTCGTTTTATTGTAGCACATTGTACCAAACCCTTTGTCGTTTTTATTGTAGCACATTGTACCAAACCCTTTGTCGTTTTATTGTAGCACATTGTACCAAACCCTTTGTCGTTTTATTGTAGCACATTGTACCAAACCCTTTGTCGTTTTTATTGTAGCACATTGTACCAAACCCTTTGTCGTTTTCATTGTAGCACATTGTACCAAACCCTTTGTCGTTTTTATTGTAGCACATTGTACCAAACCCTTTGTCGTTTTATTGTAGCACATTGTACCAAACCCTTTGTCGTTTCATTGTAGCACATTGTACCAAACCCTTTGTCGTTTTTATTGTAGCACATTGTACCAACCCCTTTGTCGTCGTTTTATTGTAGCACATTGTCACCAAACCTTTGTCGTTTTCATTGTAGCACATTGTACCAAACCCTTTGTCGTTTTATTGTAGCACATGGAAGTTATTGGGCGGTGCTAGGTGATAGCCCTGGATGTCCCCTACATGCCAGTACCGGTCTTGGGGCGTCACATCGCCTCCTTCTGGTCGTAACAGCCACCCAAAGTAGGTCCATGTGCTTGTTTTACCCAAATAGGGGGTCTGGACGTTGGGGTCAATTTTGGTCAAGCTCACCCCAAGATGGAAGTTATTGGGCGGTGCTAGGTGATAGCCCTGGATGTCCCCTACATGCCAGTACCCGGTCTTGGGGCGTCACATCGCCTCCTTCTGGTCGTAACAGCCACCCAAAGTAGGTCCATGTGCTTGTTTTACCCAAATAGGGGGTCCTGGACGTTGGGGGTCAATTTTGGTCAAGCTCACCCCAAGATGGAAGTTATTGGGCGGTGCTAGGTGATAGCCCTGGATGTCCCCTACATGCCAGTACCCGGTCTTGGGGCGTCACATCGCCTCCTTCTGGTCGTAACAGCCACCCAAAGTAGGTCCATGTGCTTGTTTTACCCAAATAGGGGGTCCTGGACGTTGGGGGTCAATTTTGGTCAAGCTCACCCCAAGATGGAAGTTATTGGGCGGTGCTAGGTGATAGCCCTGGATGTCCCCTACATGCCAGTACCCGGTCTTGGGGCGTCACATCGCCTCCTTCTGGTCGTAACAGCCACCCAAAGTAGGTCCATGTGCTTGTTTACCCAAATAGGGGGTCCTGGACGTTGGGGGTCAATTTTGGTCAAGCTCACCCCAAGATGGAAGTTATTGGGCGGTGCTAGGTGATAGCCCTGGATGTCCCCTACATGCCAGTACCCGGTCTTGGGGCGTCACATCGCCTCCTTCTGGTCGTAACAGCCACCCAAAGTAGGTCCATGTGCTTGTTTTACCCAAATAGGGGGTCTGGACGTTGGGGGTCAATTTTGGTCAAGCTCACCCAAGATGGAAGTTATTGGGCCGTGCTAGGTGATAGCCCTGGATGTCCCTACATGCCAGTACCCGGTCTTGGGCGTCACATCGCCTCCTTCTGGTCGTAACAGCCACCCAAAGTAGGTCCATGTGCTTGTTTTACCCAAATAGGGGGTCCTGGACGTTGGGGGTCAATTTTGGTCAAGCTCACCCCAAGATGGAAGTTATTGGGCGGTGCTAGGTGATAGCCCTGGATGTCCCCTACATGCCAGTACCCGGTCTTGGGGCGTCACATCGCCTCCTTCTGGTCGTAACAGCCACCCAAAGTAGGTCCATGTGCTGTTTTACCCAAATAGGGGGTCCTGGACGTTGGGGGTCAATTTTGGTCAAGCTCACCCCAAGATGGAAGTTATTGGGCGGTGCTAGGTGATAGCCCTGGATGTCCCCTACATGCCAGTACCCGGTCTTGGGGCGTCACATCGCCTCCTTCTGGTCGTAACAGCCACCCAAAGTAGGTCCATGTGTTGTTTACCCAAATAGGGGGTCCTGGACGTTGGGGGTCAATTTTGGTCAAGCTCACCCCAAGATGGAAGTTATTGGGCGGTGCTAGGTGATAGCCCTGGATGTCCCCTACATGCCAGTACCCGGTCTTGGGGCGTCACATCGCCTCCTTCTGGTCGTAACAGCCACCCAAAGTAGGTCCATGTGCTTGTTTTACCCAAAAGGGGGTCCTGGACGTTGGGGTCAATTTTGGTCAAGCTCACCCCAAGATGGAAGTTATTGGGCGGTGCTAGGTGATAGCCTGGATGTCCCCTACATGCCAGTACCGGTCTTGGGGCGTCACATCGCCTCCTTTGGTCGTAACAGCCACCCAAAGTAGGTCCATGTGCTTGTTTTACCCAAATAGGGGTCCTGGACGTTGGGGGTCAATTTTGGTCAAGCTCACCCCAAGATGGAAGTTATTGGGCGGTGCTAGGTGATAGCCCTGGATGTCCCCTACATGCCAGTACCCGGTCTTGGGGCGTCACATCGCCTCCTTCTGGTCGTAACAGCCACCCAAAGTAGGTCCATGTGCTTGTTTTACCCAAATAGGGGGTCCTGGACGTTGGGGGTCAATTTTGGTCAAGCTCACCCCAAGATGGAAGTTATTGGGCGGTGCTAGGTGATAGCCCTGGATGTCCCCTACATGCCAGTACCCGGTCTTGGGGCGTCAATATCGCCTCCTTCTGGTCGTAAACAGCCACCCAAAGTAGGTCCATGTGCTTGTTTTACCCAAATAGGGGGTCCTGGACGTTGGGGGTCAATTTTGGTCAAGCTCAACCCAAGATGGAAGTTATTGGCGGTGCTAGGTGATAGCCCTGGATGTCCCCTACATGCCAGTACCCGGTCTTGGGGCGTCACATCGCCTCCTTCTGGTCGTAACCA